>NC_135492.1:42671816-42973482 GCF_052094955.1 Ictidomys tridecemlineatus | reverse complement strand
TCTCCAGAGCATGTTCTTGAAAGAAATATGGAAACAGGGACTAAGAACCGAAAGGCCACTGGCTATTAGGAAGAAGAGCCATCTTTGTCCACTATGGCTCTAGCTCCTGTCTGTCCCCAGGACTCATTACCAGACAGAGGAGCCCATGTCCCCCATTGGATCAGAATGAGAAACCAGAAATAAGAGTTATGCATGTGGCTCTCTGCTGTGTGACAGAAACTTGAGAAAATACTTAACAGTATGAAAAAAATTTACCATGTGTATGGGGGAGGGTGGACATGCATGCCAATGTATAGAGGACACCCAGTGTCCATACAAGAATGTTCAGAGGTGAAGTGACTGGAGAGCTATAACCTAATCCTAGTTTGAATGGATGGACTGGGTAGTCACAGTAGGCAGGTAGAGGGGGTCACTTTAGGCGTGCCCTGGAAGGGTTGTTTCCCCTGTGACCCCTTCTCCCTCTGCTTCCCAGCCACCATGAATGGAACAGTGCTCTTCTACTTCTCCCTTCCACCATGATGTTTTGCCTCACCAAAGGCTCAGAGCAAAGGAGTCGGCCCTCCATGGAAACTTTTCCTCCTCTACATTGTCCTTGTCAGCTCTTTTGGTCACAGAAACAAAAAGCTGACTAACACACTGATCCAAGATTGGTTCCATCTGGGCAAACAGCTGTCACACAGTGTCACGTGGCACTGCAAACACACTGAAATGCAAACTGTGGGACCAAGCTGGCAACAAGGTGGTTCACTTAAAAAAAAAAAAAAAAAAAGTCCACCTTTGCTTCAGAATTTCCCGTTAAAATCTTAGGGAAAAGACCTCCTATTTCCAGTGTGTTTATTGTGGTTTAGATATGAGGTGCTCCCCAGCAAAGGCTTAGAGGGAAAATGATTAGGTTAAGGCTCTCATAGCCCGATCAATGCATTAATCCCCTAGTAGGGATTAAGGGGTGGTAACTGTAGCAGGTCAGGTGTGGCTGGAGGAAGTGGGTTACTGCAGTGTGCTTTCGGGGTTGTTTCCTGGTACCATGCTCCCAGCTTCTTTCTTCCACCAAATTCTTCCACCATGATGTTCTGCATTACCTGGAGCCCTCAGAAATGGAGTTGGCCATCTATGGACTAAGATATCTAAAACCGAGCCCCAAATAAATTTTTCCTCCTCTAAAATTGTTCCCCTTAGGTCTTGTCTAAAATAGTGGTATTTTCCAGTTCTCTTCTGTATCCCACAGAAACTTCCTCATTTGAAAGAAACTGTACTTCCCCCTCCAGTATTTTAAAGGGTTCACATAAATGAAAATAATGCAGGCATGTACTGCATGAGGATATTTCCATCAGAAATGGGCTGTACAACCAGGGTGATCCCATAACATTATAATAGAGCTGGACAATGCATGTGCTCTGGGCAGGCAGCCTCTATGAGATTCTAGCACCACATGAGGTGTTTGTGGTCAAGCTGGCACAAATATACCTTCTGCACCTCCTGTCCCATGTAAGCCCAGCATGTGCAGTACATAACACTTGAGAAGAACTGTTACTAGTTTATGTATTCACTACTTCATACTTACGTTTATAATTAGAAAGAGAACATTCTAAAATAACTCAAATTTACTTTACTAGTCCACTGTGTTATGCCAGTAACAAAAAAGGCATATCAAGTAACAGGACTACCTCATCTAAGTCTGTGTAAGTATGAGATGATGGTCACAAAATGATATAATCCCCTAGTGACATGTCTCACAATGTATTCCTGTGGTTAAGCCACACATGGCTGCTTATACCTGAAGCACAGAAAACTATTAAAAATTTTCTAGACATCGGAGGAGAAAATGGCACTCGGGATACATTTGTCAATGAGGAGACAGGAGATAGGATGTAGGGGGGATGTGGATGAAGAGCTGCTCATAGAGGAGTAACCATATGAGAGAGGAACAAATAAAATTTAAAGTATTAACTAGCTATCAATTAGAACTGCATTTGGCTATAATCAACAGAAAACTAACACATGGAAAAATGGTGCTATTTAAAACAAGGCATTTGTAGGGTGATATCAAGGAAGAGTTCAAGAATATGGGTTATTTTCCTTCTCCTCTCATTGATATGTCTTCCATCCTCACATTCACAAAATGGCTGCTGCAATTCCAGACATCAGATGTACCAAGCAATATCAATGAAAGAGCTACAGACCTCTTCCTAAGATACTTAATTGATGAAGAGAGATTATTCTCTCAGGTTCTCAGATTTTTGGCTCTAAACCCTTCTGAAAGGTGGCTCTTTCTGAACGGAGAGACAGAAATAGGTACCATGAACGCATTTTGGCTGAGAAAAACTCTTTATCCAAGGAGATATCATATAACTCTTTCTGCTTCTAGAAACTTCTTTCATGCAGAAGATGAGAACTACATAAGAGCACCCCAAATAACCAATGCCAAATCTCAGATAAGACAAATATAAGAGATCTGCAAATAACTCATTAAATCCTAGCAAACCTGTCTCAAATACCCAACCCGAAGGCAGGTAGAGACTCATGTGCTGACTGGGAGGGGAATCTCCTCTTTCAGTTCCACAGAGCAGAGGGCCTGGCAGATTGTGCTCCCCAAAGCTATCTTTGGAAGCCCACCTAAACGGATTCCATCCTCATAGCCACTTAACTAAAACTCAGCACAAGAAAATACCAGGGCTGGTGAGGGCCACTCCAACCCACGCTGCACAGATCATTAGGCAGCTTCAGAAGCCCATATGCACTTAGGGTAGCAGCAAACGTCCCTGCATCCACTTCCATTCTGGACTGCATTTGAAGGCAAATTGTCTATTCAGCCTATGTCGCTAGCACACAAGGAATCACAATGAGACATCACATATTTCAGGCTGCAATTTCAATACCAAACTGTCTTGGAACAGAACTGAGCATGGGCCCAACTCCATTCTTCCCTCATCTCTCATTTTTATACCAAAATTAAAATTACACTGTCCTTCAAAATTGCAGTACTATTTCCATCCAAAATGGCAGAGAGGGTTAATCAAAGGTATGATCAGAAATATGTGTTTCCCCCTCTTATCAGTCTTTGCAGCTCATCTACTGACTGAAAAACACTTTCAATTTTTTTTTTTTTTTTTTTTTTTTTAGAGATGTTGGCTCTCTATTTTCATTTGTTCACTGACTTGGAGACTTTCTGACATTTCTTCAAAATCAAAAATAGAAGGCATAGATCATTTTCCCAGCCTAGGCCACCACTCTACAAATGATTGAATTATTACAGAAATACAAAGGTATCATGATGTTTACGTATATCTTGTGCCAACTTCAATACCTGAGTATTCATTTATCTCCCTCCTCACCTTCCACTTCCCAAGCTGCACATTTCATTCTAAAAATCTGAGGAGACACACTTGGACCCAGGCTGTGCAATGGTAATGAGATAACAAGAGGCAAGCCACTGCTCTATTACCCATCCAGGGGTGCTGGACACTGGAAAAGCCTTTCTCAATTACCTTCCACACTTCCAAAAGGACCTGTGGGGATGGAGGGGGGCGCAAATGTGTCAGTTCTCAGATGCCTTTGCAGCTGAGCTTCTGGATAGAACTTTTTTTTTTTTTTTTTTTTTTAAGGATTTGAAAGAATCCATGTGTGACACACAAAGGGAAGTGCAGTGGAGAGTATAGTGAAAATTGGGCCTGGCTCCCCCTCTGCACCCACCCCAAGTTGCACAGCACCTTCCAACCCATGAGCCCCATGAGGTGGCTTCTCTCTGGGCCACACAATCTTCCTTCAACTCAAACTCAGTTTTATCTCCACCACAGCATGCTCACAGTTACATAAGCTCCACTTGTTAAATTTTCATTTTACTTTTGGTGCCAGGGATTAAACCCAGGGGAACTTATCCACTGAGCCATATCCTCAGCCCTTTTTATTTTGAGACAGGACCTCACTAAGTTGCTGAAGCTGGCATTGAACTTGCAATCCTCCTGCCTCATCCTCCTGAGCTACAGAGATCACATGTGTGTGGCATCACACCCGAGAAACTTCTTTTTAAGCACAACAGAGAGAACTCCAGAAGTAACTGATAGATTCTATGCACTGATCACAAATAACATTCACAGTTATTTGATGGGGTGCATCTTTCACACCTATGAGCAGTGTTAGTGAGTCAAAGGAAGTCTGGTCCCATTCCTAGACTCATTTGTAGGTCTAGATTTAAGAAATTACATGCATTCCTCTTAAATTTAATCCTCTATTCAATCCATTATCCAACCAGTTGAAATAATTTCTAGCATCTTATACTTTGGCAATTCCTTCAAAATAATGCCATCCTTACATTTGCAATTCAAGTCATCCCTGATACCTAAGACCCTGCAGCATGAACCAAAATAACATTCTTTCAAGTTAAGCATCAAATCTTAGTTAGATGGAAGCTTCTGACCTCAGTGTTGGCCTCCGGTCTCATGTTTCTGTGAACCAGATCTGAGGGCTGGCACACCCAGGAAGCTCAGGCATCTCAGGGCACACTCAAGCCTCAGATATGACAGTGGTGAAGGCAGCGTACAAAGGACCTAAACTCCCCCAGTGATTAGCAGAGTCTTGCACAGAGAAAATGCTTCAGCAATTACCAAGCTGATGCTCCATAGATCCTGCCATTGGCAAAGTAGCAGAACCCATACATGGATCAAGTCTCATGTAATCTCTAACTATCCCCTCTCTTGTTAGGACACAAAGTGACTATGATCATTCTCAAATCTTTGCTTCTAACTCAAAAGGGCAGTGAAGGGGGGGGGGCCTTGGCCAGTTTGCTTCTTAGCATCTGGAACTTCTATTCAGGGTTCTGCCACAACAATGGTAGCAACTTAGAAATTCTGTGATGCAGAGTATGAAGAATCAAAAAGGGACATAACTAGAGAGGCAGAGAAAGGAGACAGGAGGCAGCAGACAAGACCCTGCATAGAAGGAAAGTTATGGAGGTTAGAAGACAAGAGAAGGAATTTGGGGCATCAGGATAACAAATAAAAAGTGGGAGAAAATTCTAAGAAATAATGCCATGGACAATTTCCCTCCTTCAGGGTAACTGGGAAACTCAATAAAGAGTGTGTGTGTGTGTGTGTGTGTGTGTGTGTGTGTGTGTGTGTGTGGTGCTGGGGATTGAATTGAGGGTCTTGTGCATGTGAGGAAAGCAGAACTTAATTTTTAAATTACATTTGGTGGATGAACCTTGTTCTCTTGTCCTTAAACTGGGTTGTATGTACCCTTGTTTTTATGTCCCCTCCCCCTTTTTGGAAGTGCATATTTCTATCTCATTCTATGGTAAAAGTACTAGATTCACATATTTTCTTTTCCTCTTTTTTTTTTTTTTTTGCTTTTTAACTCGATGAGGAAAACTGCTGAAGCAGCAGCATAAATGGGCTGGAGCTCAGTAATTACTGTGCCTTAAACTAATCACACAACACAAAGACTGGAGAAGTTGTTGCTGTTACATCTAGGGGGATGCAAAGATTCCACACCCCAAAAGGTTTCCCTATTGGCCACAATTTTACCATTTACATATTTTTTTTATTAAGGCATTATCACCTAAAATAATCTTATTGGGGAAATGAGCATTTTTCTGGGGGCTGCTACATGCCAGATATTTTATGTACATGATTTTGCTTCCCTGTCACAACAACCCTGCAAGCATTTGTTTCCAAAGGCTGTATATTATAATAACTGCAACGAATTTAATTGTGTCTCCAAATACAGATGTTAAAGACTTAACTTACAGTATTTCATAATGGGACAATATTTGGAAATAAGGTTGCTGAAGATGTAATGAGCTAAGATGAGGTCAGCCTGGCACAGAGTAGGTTCTTAATTCAGCTGAGCAGTGTTCTTATAAGAAAAGAGAAAGACAGATACAGATTAAGAAGATGAATATGAGGGGATGGCATGAGAGACTCAACAAAACTACAAATCATAAAACACCAGAGGCTAGGAGAAGGGCAAGAAAGGCCCCTCTCTTGCAGATTCCAGAGGGAGCATGGTCCTGCCACCATCTTGATTTTAGACTTCTGATTACCAGAAGAGTGAGATGAGAAATTTCTGTTGTGAAAGACCCCCAGTTCACTTTACTAAGGCAGCTCTGGGGAAAAAAAAATCAATGAACAATTAAGCCTCCAATGCAAGATTCAGAAAGATTTGGGGTTTAGCCCTTGCTTTCCCCTCACTTGGAAGAGCTTGTGTAAATTGTGTCAACCACAGTAAAGTTCCTCAACTGAATGATGGAGATCATTCAGTCTACTACCACAAAGATTTTTTAAAATTTAGTTAAAAGGAAATCTTTATTCTTTTTACCACAATTTCTTGCATCAATCAAGTATTTAATAAATGGTATCTTCTGCTCTAATAACCTTCATGGGCATTGTTTCTTCCTTCTTTGAATGAATTAACTAGTAAATAGAGTAGAAACCATGCCCAAGTATTTAGCAGAGCCAAAATCAGGTCTGTGTTGGCACATAACAGTAATCTCAGCAACTCAGGAGGCTGAGGCAGGAGGATCACAAATTTGCAAGTTTGAGACTAGTCTCAAAATAAAAATTAAAAAATAATAATAATAAAGATTGGGGAGGTAACTCAGTGGTATCACAATCTAAGTTCAATCTCCAATGCCAAAAATCAGTCAAACAATCAGTCAGGTCTGATTAACTCCAAAGATTCAATCAGAGTCTATTATAGATATTAGAAAACAGATGACATCTGCTCAAGAATCTGAGAGTATTCTAAGGAGCTGGTTGTCAGAGGTAAAGTCTTACACTTGATAGGCAAGATGGACTTACATATCATATACTAGGTACACGTGGGATGGGAGGCCCCAGAAAGAAGTTGAGAATCAGGAACGCTCAGGTCCCACTCCTGTTCCTTGTGCTGCATCCTCCTTTCCCTCGCACAAGACATAGTTCATGTTTATACCTGCCATTCTTTTCAAGAGATCATGTTCCATCTATTTGATGTTCCAGTTCCCTGGGAAGATCAGCAGACTGGCTTCTATGCGAGCTTGCACACATGTGGCCCCTGCCTATAGCAGCACCCTAGACAGAAGGGGAGGAGAGACGCAGGGCCAAGGGGAATCCATGCATCCAGCCACTCCTTCCTAGTCTACATTTGTCTTTCACTGCATACACAGTAGCTGTCCTACTGTGTGATCCAGAAGCAGCATTAACACTGATGCACTGATACAGGTAGATTTGATGATCAAGTTCTATGACTACCATCACAAAGACTCTGGATGTACTGTTTATTTTGAAGCAGGAATAGAAGAAAATAAAGAGACTAAAGACTAAAGGAAATAAGACATGGCTAAGTATTCAAGATCCCGTAATCTGATTTTACACTCATGTTTTTTTGTACCAAGGATTAAACCCAGGAGCGCATAACCATTGAGTCACATCTGCAGGCATATATATGTGTGTACACACACACACACACACACACACACACACACACACACACACACACATATTTAGAGACAGGGTCTTGCCAAATTGCTCAGGACCTCACTTAGTTGCTGAAAATGGCTTTGAAACTTGCCAACTTCCTGCCTCAGCTTTCCAAGCTGCTGAGATTATAGGAGTGTCCCACCACACGCAGCTCCAGCTCCAGCCTGCACATTTGTTGCACTTTCCACATGAGGAAAATGGAACTCACACTACATCTAATTCTGGCTCTCACTAACAAGCTGCATCTCTATAATCCAGTCCCTATGCACCTAGGTAGCAACAAACTAAATCTAAGAATCAGACCCTACCCTCAGTGCATTACTGGTCTTCCACAGCAAGAGACTGTACATAAAAATGAGTATATTCAGCAAAAAATAAAGTCATTCAGAAATTGCTCTTTAAGTATGAGGTTTATAGACTCCAGGTCCCTGTTCTCTCTTAATCCCTGTGTAGTCAATAGGGTTTTGTGTTTCACTGGAGGAGACCTGAGTCTCATGAATGCTCCATGCCTTGAGGGCCACTTGTTGCAAAGTGATAACACACAAGCTTTTAAAAAGTAGAATTTAGTCTCTCCCTTTTATATTGTAAATGCCAGCTAATGCAACATTCAAGGAAATTTTTACATGCTACATTCCATATATCTTGATGTGAGGAATACCAGTAGGCTTTAAAAGTAGCTAAGCAATATTGCATTGATGGATCCCCAAATGGTATGAAGGAAGGGTGCCCCACAGATCACAGGACACCATGAAATTATATGAAGCTACTAGATGATGACCAAAATTGCATGCACATTCAAGGACAGCTTAACCAAATTCAAAAATTATAGCTTCATAGAAATAGAAGATCTTAGAAGATGGAAAAATATACCCTGTTCATGGATAGGCAGAACTAACATCATCAAAATGGGATATTACCAAAAGTTTTCTCTATAGGTTTAATGCAATGCCAATCAAAATCCCAATGGCATTTCTATAAATAAAGCAATCTAAATTTTCTATAGATAAAGCAATCATGAAATTCATATGGAAAAATAAAAGACTCAGAATAGCAAAAGCAACTCTAAGCAAGAAATGTGAATCAGGCGGCATAGCAATACCAGATTTCAAACTATACTACAGAGCAATAGTAACAAAAACAGTATGGTACTGGTACCAAAACAGGCAGGTGGACCAATGGTACAGAATAGAGGACACAGAGACTAATCCACAAAGTTACAACTATCTTATATTTGATAAAGGGGCTAAAAGCATGCAATGGAGGAAGGATAGCATCTTCAACAAATGGTGTTCGGAAAACTGGAAATCCATATGCAACAAAATGAAACTGAATCCCCTTCTCTCGCCATGCACAAAAGTTAACTCAAAATGGATCAAGGAGCTTGATATCAAATCAGAGACTCTGCGTCTGACAGAAGAAAAAGTTGGCTCCGATCTACATATTGTGGGGTCAGGCTCCAAATTCCTTAATAGGACACCCATAGCACAAGAGTTAATAACAAGAATCAACAGATGGGACTTACTTAGACTAAAAAGTTTTTTCTCAGCAAGAGAAACAATAAGAGACGTAAATAGGGAGCCTACATCCTGAAAACAAATCTTTACTCCTCACACTTCAGATAGATCCCTAATATCCAGAGTATACAAAGAACTCAAAAAATTAAACAATAAGGAAACAAATAACCCAATCAACAAATGGGCCAAGGACCTGAACAGACACTTCTCAGAGGAGGACATACAATCAATCAACAAGTACATGAAAAAATGCTCACCATCTCTAGCAGTCAGAGAAATGTAAATCAAAACCACCCTAAGATACCATCTCACTCCAGTAAGATTGGCAGCCATTCTGAAGTCAAACAACAACAAGTGCTGGCGAGGTTGTGGGGAAAAGGGTACTCTTTGCATTGCTGGTGGGACTGCAAATTGGTGCGGCCAATTTGGAAAGCAGTATGGAAATTCCTAGGAAAGCTGGGAATGGAACCACCATTTGACCCAGCTATTGCCCTTCTTGGACTATTCCCTGAAGACCTTAAAAGAGCACACTACAGGGATACTGCCACATCGATGTTCATAGCAGCACAATTCACAATAGCTAGACTGTGGAACCAACCCAGATGCCCTTCAATAGATGAATGGATAAAAAAAAAATGTGGCATTTATACACAATGGAGTATTACGAAGCACTAAAAAATGACAAAATCATGGAATTTGCAGGGAATTGGATGACATTAGAGCAGATTATGCTAAGTGAAGCTAGCCAATCCCTAAAAAACAAATGCCAAATGTCTTCTCTGATATAATGAGAGCAACTAAGAACAGAGCAGGGAGGAAGAGCAGGAGGAAAAGATTAACATTAAACAGAGAATTGAGGTGGGAGGGAAAGGGAGAGAAAAGGGAAATTGCATGGAAATGGAAGGAGATCCTCATTGTTATACAAAATTACATATAAGAGGTTGTGAGGGGAATGGGGAAAAGAAAACAAGGAGAGAAATTAATTACAGTAGATGGGGTAGAGAGAGAAGATGGGAGGGGAGGGTAGGGGGGATAGTAGAGGATAGGAAAGGTAGCAGAATACAACAGTCATTAATATGGCATTACGTAAAAATGTGAATGTGTAACCAATGTGATCCTGCAATCTGTATTTGGGGTAAAAATGGGAGTTCATAACCCACTTGAATCTAATGTATGAAATATGATATGTCAAGAGCTTTGTAATGTTTTGAACAATCAATAAAAAATTTAAAAAAATAAATTATAGCTTCATAAAAAACTAAAAATGTGTTACTTCTATTTAAAAAAGTTTCTCAAAGTTGTCCTTTATAGAGGAGGCTTAGAAATTAAATGAGAGTGAATCCTCCATGGCACATCCAAAGCACAGACCTCCTCAATTCCAAAAGGAACTCCCTAACCAATATCTTACAGCAAAATTTGCTCCCTTGGCTATTGTTGTTCTTTTCCTCTATTCTTCTCTCCCTTGGACACCTCCTTTTTGTTTACAGAATGCCCCAGGTCATATCCGGGGCTTCTCTCAAGAGACCCAGCAGGCCTCTACTTGGATTTTATGCACAACCCCAACCTCTGACAAACTTGGCCCTTGCATCCTGATTCCTCATCCATCTCACAGAACCCAACCTGATGCACTGAAGTGTGGAGACCAGAGTAAACCAGATAGGTCTGAAAGCTTCTGTGGGGATGGAGGCAGAGGAACCTAGGTAGGTGATTCCAGGAGTTACCAGGCACAACAGGGGGTCAGAAGGCAGGAGGCATCTCTGAACTCTTGCCTGACAGAGAGGACAGGAGATACTTCAGTGGGCCCTCTTTTTGGTAAAGAGAATAATGTGCAAGTTGAGAATAATACAAGTTGAGGCAATATGGACAGCAGAGAGAGAGACAGACAACAGATCCAGAAACAGAGTCAGGATTCAGGGCTCCTGTTTTTCCACCTACACCTTCTTAACCGAGGTGAGCACCTTACTCTGCATGACTCAATTTCCCTGTCTAAAATAGAGGAAGTGTTCATGCCCATCTCAAGAGGGCAGAGGACTAAATAAAATATCACAAATGAAAAAACAAACACAATTTACTCAATGCCAGTTTGCAGATCCTGACCCTATCTGTTGACTGACAGGGCACTTTGGACACTATGCCACACCACAGAGTAAGTTACAAGATGAAAACCCAATATTCAGATCAATTATTTTTTTTTCTGTAAATGCAAATGAAAACACTTACGCACTCTTAAAGAATTTGGGGTAGTAGGAAGGAGGGAGATAAAAGAGACAAGAGTGGGAAGATGAAGTGTCAAGAGGTCATTAAAATGAAACATTCTAGAATGGTTTCCAGATACATGTTCAATGAGACAAAGTAAGCATGCATCTGCTGCATGTAATAGGTTCATCCTATGAAATGGAGGAAACAGACAAATATGCCATCATCTCTATCTTCAAAATATCTATAGACTAGTGGTAGAGACAAATACACATGGCAGTAATACTATGTGACAGAACCAAAAAGGTTTGGGAAACACAGGGAGCAGATGGTTCCTCCCAAAAGTAGAGAAAGCAGTAGAATGTGCAGAGAGAAAGAAAGATTTGTGCTTGAACTTGAAGATGAAGAGGGAGGACCCCAGAATAAAGAAGAATGCAGGCTTCTATGGAAAACAGAATAATTCTCACCCCAGATGACTAGACCCTGATTCCAGAACTGTGAATGTGCCACTTTAATTAGCAAAAGGGAATTTGGAAATTCAGTTAAGACTTCAAAAAGGCTGCCATGGGTTATCTGGGCCCAATGTAGTAGTAGTAGTAGTAATAGTAGTAGTAGTAGTAAAACTCTTAAAAGCAGTTTTTTCTCTGACTGCACTCTAAGTGATATGGGACAGTCAAAACCTCAGGGGGATTCAACTGCCATTGCCAGAAGGAGGTCTCATAGAAAGCACAGGAGGGACACGGGGGGCTTCTCAAAACTGGTCCTTGCTGAGCACGGTGGCACATGCCTGTAATCCCAGCAGCTGAGGAGGCTGAGACAGGAGGACCATGAGTTCAAAGCCAGCCTCAGCAAGAGTAAAGCACTGAGCAACTCAGTGAGACCCTGTCTCTAAATAAAACACACAAAAAAGGCTGGGGATGTGGCTCAGTGGTCGGGTGCCCTTGAGTTAATCCCCGGTACAAAAAAAAAAAAGGACTGGTCCTCGGCTGTCAGCCAGCAAGAAAATGGACCACATACCTAAAACTACAAAGAACTTAATTTGGCAAAACCTAAATAAGCTCAAAAGCAAATCACTTCAGAATCTTCCAGAAAGAAATGGCACCTTCCAATACCTCAGTTTTGGCCTTGTGAGACTCTCAACAGAAGGCCAGGTTGTGGCACATTATTATTTCTGATCTATAGAACGGCAAAATAACAAACTTATATACTCTAAAGCACTAAATTTATGGCAAGTTATTACAGCAACAATAGAAAAAGAACATGAATGCCTTGTAAAAGGAATGGAAGAACAAATCCATGAACTCAGAGGAAAGCCTGGTGTGGATCCATGCACCACAGGGGTTTGCACAACTACTGGGGATAAAGCAAGGCAGAGGAGCAGCTGTTTGTAAAAATTGTGTAAAGTGTACCACAATGTGGGCCAAAGGGAATCTTGGAAGGCTTTGTGCCAAGGAATGGAAAGTATGATTTGAGAACAGTGACTGGAAAGTCAGTAAATTCCTAAATTCACCAGAGTTCACCAATAACAAAGGCCTTCTTGTCCTTAAAACAATTATAATACTTTGCCTTTTAATTTGGATGAGGCCTGAATATCTCAGAAAGTTTTCTTTGGGATCTGATTTGAGGACCAGTCTTAGAAGTCTACTAGTTTAAATATGCATACACCAAAGCTGTGGAATTTTTCATTCACCTCCTAAGATGGCTTCACTTTGCTGACTAAAGAACTCCATGTGACTAATTACAAAAGGTGTTGTTTGAAGCCCTGATTTAGTTTCTCAGCTGCATTCATCGATACTGAGCAGTCTTCTATTTTCATAATACTGTGTTCTGAAGTTTCCTGATATTGTCTCACTTTCAATTAATCCTTCTGTAATTTATTTTCTATAAATTAATTTTCCTCTACCCAGACAATAAACGTAAGATTTCATCAAAGCCTGGTCAAAGGCCCCCTGCTCTGCTCAAGCTTACATAACTACTTATATCCCTAAATTACCATTTCCATTATCACTTTTTGCAATTAATTTACAAATTTCTCTCTCCAGTTGAAACCTCTCCACTTAGGTTCAAAATTAATTTATCCAAATGCATACTACAGGGGGCAAGGGATATAGCTCAGCTGGTAGAGTATGTGACTCACATGCACAAGGCCCTGGTTCCAATCCCCAGCACTTGCTCCCCCCCAAAAAAAAAATCACAAATGCATAATGCACAGTTCTTGGATCTCTCAAACTCAGCATGTCAAAACCTAGTATCATCAACGTCATGACCAAAGTTAGTCTTTTTATAATGTTCCACCCCAGCTTCCACCTTGACTTCTTTCTGATTCTACAGGTATAAATCTAGACTTTCTCTTCATCCTGAAGTTCCACCAAGAATAAACTTTAAGCCCTCCTTGCACGCCAGTAAGAGAACAGGTAAGGGAGTCGTAATTAAGTGACAAGTCCTGTGATTCACTAGCTTTCACCACCATGGAGTCTAGAAATAATGACCCAAAGAAATGTTACGGGAGATGGTGGATGTAAGATCCATTTGTGGCCACAATCATCAACTGGGCATCTATAGGTCGGCCACACCGTGGAGGACTCTGCAATGATGCCATCACATTTAGTAAGTTCAGTAAGAGTCTGAACAAACACAACAAGCTCCAATTCTAGTCTCATCCACCTACATAACAGCTTTTTAACTGATTGTAATAAAGCTCTTAGTTAAGTGACATATGATTGGAATTGCCATTTGTAACCTTTTGTCATCTCTGAGGAGCCAGGCAGAAGAGGTAAGATCTGTGCTTTTAAACTGATGTTCCCTTTAAAGCCAGCAAATAAAAACCAATTGATTATTTGAGTAAAACCTCATCTTTACAGGAAAACAAGTTACTACCTACTGAATAATTATATAGCTAATTGTCTTGATTCTTAACATCTGATTGCTTCTAATCTCGATTTGCCATATGAGACCCATAGTTGCCCAATGCTGAGGCATGACTGGATTCTATTAGAAAGGGCATTTGTACAGTCAGCATACCAATAACTAAGAGAAGGACAGCACCACCCAGATTTTAGCAGATCTACAAGTTTTAGTATCATTTCTTAGATCTCTGCATTGGTTAATACATTATACTCAACTCCTAGAATCAAGAAGAAATTTGAGATGGGGAGATTTGCTCAGAGGAAGATGACAGAAATGACTCATGTGAAGAACAGTTGACACACTATGAATGTGTTTCTTATTAAACAGAAAAGAGAGGGATTAAAGGATATAGCTGAAGGGTGAAACTGTACCAAATTCTTTTAGGATTTTTAAGTACAGTCATATATAGACAAAGGATGCATTAGTCAACAACAGACCACATTTTCAACACTGATCCCATAAGATTACAACAAGAGCTGAGAAATTCCCAGTGCCTAAAGACATCAAAGCTAAGGTAACATCATACACATTACTCCCACATTTGTGGTGATGCTACTGTAAACAAACTACTGTGCCAACCATCATAGAAAAGCATAGCACATACAATTATGTATAGTGCATAATACTTGGTAATAAACAGATACATTACTGGTTTATACCTACTCTATTTTTGGCATAATGTTAGAATGCACTCCCACTTAAAAAAATATGCCTTAAATCATATGCCATATTGTGCTGGGAGCTGCCTCTTATCTCTTTTCTCATCTCTCGATTGCATCAAGCAGTCACAGCATGTAACTGACCTATATGAAGGTCTGTGTGAGGGCACTCGATGATGTCTGCATAATGACAACATATCTGTTAAAGCATACCCTCTTCATTAAGTGTCACATGACTGTGGTAGAATTAGGAACTACTGTTAGGGATATGTAGAGATGGAGAGGCCATTCCTGGAAGAGAGTCATCTCTAAATTATTAGCTGTGATCAAGCTTGTCAGAAGGACACTTCATTAATTCAAATGGACATTTGTAAGATACTGACTGATTGCCTATTATGGAACAGTACTTCTCTACATCAGAGGGATATAAAGGAATAAGATGGAATTGGGGTCTAGAAGATCCTCGAGGTCCCTTCTAAAACTGAGTTCCATAATTCTGCACCTGTATAATTACGTTCCAATACAAAAATGCAAGCTAATGTTCTTTAGCTTTGTCCAATGGTAAGCCTGTGGCCTTTTAAAAAGATTCTTGGATTGGAAGTGTAGCTCAGTGGGAGAGTGCTTGCCTAGCCACATGAAAGCTATGGGTTTGACTCTCAATACTGCAAAATAAAAATAAAAGATGTTTGTTGTACCTGCCTTCTACCACCATATGTACCTGCTTCCCAGGTAGAAGAGATGACATAAGATGATCGGGTGTATCTGGTGGGAGAAGGAGAGATGACAACAAACAGGGGAAGATGTACACACTCTGAAATAGCTCAGATCTTTCTTAGTGTTGGCTATGGTTCAAATGAGTCCCCCAAACAGTAAATGGGAAACTTGCTCCCAAATGTGGTAATTTTGAGATAAGGCGGGAGGGACTGAAACCTCAGAACCCTGCCTTCATAAAAGGATTAATCAATTTGTAGATTAATTCATTAATGGGTACCACAGGAGTGGCTTTGTTACAAAAGCAAGCTCTTGCTGGTTCACTTGCACACACTCTCCCTGCCATGCCCTCCACCATGTTATGATGTGTAAAGAAGGTCCTTGCCAGATGCCACAACATACTCTTAAGACATCTCAGCCTCTAGAATCATGACTTAAATAAACTTCTACTTTTATAAATTACCCAGTCTGTGGTATTCAGTTGTAAAAACTGAAAATGTACCAAGATAGTTAGAAAGGCAGCACACTGCTCCATTCCCTCTCAACTACACAGGAGAGTAAAAATTTAAGAGATCTTATGGGGTTAGAGCCAGATCCTAAAAAAGGAAGCCATCTGTAAAGATGCTCCACTGGAGGGCTTCCACAAAGTTCCTCTCTTTTGAGTTTATTGGGACTCAGTTCAAGTTCATAGGTTTCCCCTCAATCTGGGTGTTCCTGTTACTTCATCTTTACATGGGATATCTCTAATCTAGTCCTTTATATTATGGAATTTCTTTCAAGAAATAAGGACTCTTAAACTTTTTTTTTTCCAGTACTAGGGGTTGAACCCAGGGCCTCATGCATGGTAGGCAAGCACGCTACCACTCAGCTACATCCCAAGCAAGTCCCTGGGCTCTTAGAATTCTTTCCAAGCATGTCTTCATTTGGTTTTCCTCTGAGGCAGACCTGAAAAAATAATAAGAGGGCTAGTAGTTAATGGGGAAGAGAGGCAATGAAACACATGGAGTGGCAAGACAGAAGAAAATGCACAGAACAGAAGGTACATCATCAAAAAAGTTGACCCTGGAGATAAGTGGAGCAAATCTTACTAGGGAACTCTGAGAACCAGGGAAAACCATAGTACCCAATTTTCCCACCAGAGAGCCAAGGGGGGTGGCCAGGGGGGCATTAATTATCTTGTACTTCTATCAGTCATGCAAAGCAGCATGGAGGTGGTCATTATATTCCTCACATGGAAAAGCAGAAGCTGCCATTTAGCGACTACCCAAATCCACAACAATGGCAGTATACAGATAATATGAGCAACTCAGCTGGCTTGTGAAAGCTGTCAACAACTTAGTTAGGTTACAAAAATGAATGATACTATAATTATAAAGCTTCCTTTACTACAAATAACTTCCTGCTTAAAATGAAAAACAAATGAGAGCATTTCAAAGAATGAGATTTCTTCAAATCCACCCCTCTTATACCTATCCATTGTGGTACCAGTTCAGCTACAAAATATTAAAATTCTCATTTTATTCACCTATATATAAGCCACTCTTATTTTTGTGTTGTGTGTTTATAGGATCAAAGATTTTCAGAGACTTGCTTGCTTTGAATTTATAAGACCAAATGGTGAGATCACTAACAAAAATGCAGGTGGACACCAACAGGATTACACAATGAATGGTCCCAGGTTTCTTTTGAGTTGCTTGGCAACAAGATCTGTGAGGTAGTGGTTCCCACATCTCATCTGCAGGGGCCACTGTCCTGCTCAACTTCCTGGAGGACTGAGGGCCCTTCAGCAGCCATACTGGTTTAGCCCTGACACCCTATGCAGGATATTTAGCCCAGGTTTCCTGGTGCTTTGTGGTTTGCATCTCCAAAACTAACTTAAACATCCGGTACCTAAGCAAAAGCTGCAGGAGACCAAGCAATTTGGCTGTATCTGACCCTGTAACAGAAAGGGAAGCAGTAGGGAGCAAGTTCATGCTCTGCTGTGCAGCCACGGAATACACACACCTGCACACCTCTGAAAGATGCTGAAGAACCAGAAAAGACCATGCTTTCTGCACAAAAATCTGATCTGTACCAAGTGACCTCCACTGGTGTTCACTCGGGAGTCATTTCACGTGATAGTGAAAAACAAAGTGTCATAAACAAAACCTGAGCTGAACCATAATAAATTACATTAAGAAAAAGACTAATTAAACTCCAATATCAATTAGAAGGGAAGACAGGAGTGTCTCAATGAAGCTGTAGCTCAATCTGCTGTTTTAATGTCAACAAGGAAGAGGAAGTAACAAAAAAAAAGGAGAATAAATCCATATCAAGACACTTGAATTGGACACCTGCAAGCAATATGAGCTGATGAGGCATTCACTGTCCTCTGTTGCAAGCAGTGTTAGGTAGGTTAGTTAGCTAGGGAAAGGACAATGAAGGACAGTCATTAGGCCTCTGTACCAAGAAGAGTCCAGGAGCCATAAAACTGAAAACTGTGGGGAATCTTATCTGAACAAGCAAGCACTGGGAAATGAGACCTGGAGTGCTTAACCTTCCCTAGGCTGCAGAGAACTATAATCCCTTGAGGGAATTATTAAAATCCTGGGACCCTAACTAAAATAGGTAAGTATCAGAAAAGTGTTATAACCCCTCAAGGGGCACTATGTTTTAAGATAAATGCCAATTTTATCTCTTGTGACCAACTGTGTCACAACCACTCTATCACCCAGAATGCCCAGGCCCTCTCAGAGGAAGTTGCTGGGGAGTTATCCAAAGGGTACTAAACCAATTTAGGGGAGACAGGAATATCAAGGCAAGAACAAAGGACTCAGTTTCCTTAAAAAATTCCAGCCCTGTGAGCACCACACTTTCCTCTCCTTTCACTCTATTAAAATTTTTGCTTATTACTCTGTGTTTTGCTCAAATTCTTTCTGGTGAAGTCATAAGGACCTGCTCCTAGCTCAACCCAGCAGACCCCCAGCTCTATAAAAGGAGCATTGAGTCATTTTGGGGAACAAAATATAACTGGGTCCAGACTTGGACTTGGCCCTCCACCAAAAAATCATTACTCACAGCAGAAATGACCTTGTACATGGTCACTACAGCAGGGATGGGCCAATGAACACATCTGCCCATCTGCCATGGTGTTTTCTCCACATCATAATGTCCCACAACTTAAAAGGAACACTTTTACAACTATGTCATTTTTCTACTTAAACAGTTTTCTCAGTAGGTAGCTATCTGTTCTAAACAAAACCCAGCAACTAGCAGGATAAGACTAGAAAGAACAATTCAAGTAACGCCACCTACCAATGACCCTGCCAGATACTATGGATAAGAAGACAACAGCAGTATATTGCCCACCCCTGAGCAGCTGAGGGTGTGATGGGGTAGAGAGTCTGCCATGTGTAGGAAAATTAAGTGAAAGCAGCAATGATTTACAGAGGGCCTTCCTTAGCAGTTCCAAGTTCTTATGCATGATTACATCTTTAATTTTTATAAGTCTGCAGGCAAGCAATAGGAATCACATTTCATCATTAAAAAACCTTGGGCACAGAGGAGCAAAACTTACGTCTGGAAGATAAATTTTAACCAAACATAGTAAGCACTCTAACAGATATCATGGGGGTATTTATGTCTGAATAAATGATACTTTCCCTAAAGGTAAGTCTAAAAAGTTACTGGAGGAGAAGTGGGAGGAGAAGTGGGAGCAGAAGTGGTATGATGAGAAGACATGAATTAGAAAGAGAAAGTTTGCATTTGGGGAGAAAGAACGGCACATTCACAGCCATGGAGCCATGGGAAGACATAATGCATTCCAGAAAAAAAATTTTTTTTCTATGATGGGGAAATAAGCAGGGGCTAAACTTGGGAAGGGCATATGTGGGTAGCTAAAGAAACGAGAGGTTTGGCATTCAGTGGGGGCACTGAAGGCTTGCAATCAGGAGTGTGACAAGGTAAAAAACAAGCCACCAAGGTACCCTGGTGCTTATACAGGACTTATGTGGCAAAATCAGAGAGAAGGAGAAATGATCGACCATCTCAGTGAAGAAATGATACCCTCTTGAATGTGAAATGAAATAAATCCACATGATGCTATCACTGAGCATCTGTTGCGTGCTGGGCTTTGGTGCACATGTAAAGATTGTAGAGATTTTTTTTTTCTCCTGATGTTATGATCTTATAAACCTCTAAAGAGACTGTACTACAACTTGATAGCAGAGGATGAGCTTTTTGAAATTCTCCACTCCCAGGAACAGGAGTGCAGGTTGCAAAAAATGGTTGGAGATATGAGATTAGGTCTGGGCTGCTATCTTATCTCTGCAGGTGTGTCACATTGAACAGTCCCCTGCATATAGCAGAGTATTTGATCAAGTGACTATTATTAGGTTTAAACTGCACAAATTTAGACCTTTTATTGGATGGTCTGCATAAATTAATAAAACCTCCAAACTGTGAAGACAGCGTTATGCTCTCAGAATTGGATTTTCTCAAAATGAGCGCTGTAGGATTCTAGTCCTAAAGACCATCTGCAAAACGACAATGAAGACAATAATAAGAATGAGCATGGAGCTTGCTCTGGTGATCTACTGCTTCATAACCAATTGCCCCCAACCCACCTAGCTCAAAATAGAAAGCGTAGGTTGACCACTGCTTATCTGAAATTCTTGGGACAAGCAATGTTTCAGAATTTTGGGTTTTTTCAGATTTTGGATTGTTTTCATATACATGATGAGATTTTCTGGGAATGTGAACCAATATTGAATTCATTTGCTTTATGCCTTACAGACTGAAGATTATTTTCTACAGTATTTTTCATAATTGTGCACATGAAACATTTCAGGGTCTAGGATTTTCACTTGTGGCCTCACATGACTACTTAAAATGTTTTAGATTTTGAAGCATTTTAGATTTTGGATTCAGGATGTTCAATCTGTGTTTTATATCTTGTGAATGTGTACATTGGTTCAGAGAGGAATAAAAAGGTGACGTCAGCAAGAATCTGGGGCTGTCTATAGGATCGAAGCTGGTTTCACTAATATACCTGGTACCTGGTAGATAGGGATGTCAGGAAGGCTGGGCCACTCTCACTCTCCAAGAACTCCTAAGGGAAATCCATGTGACCTCTCCAGTGGAGTGGTTGGAATTTTATATGATGACTCAATTCCAAGAAGTCAACATGAGTACTGTGCTTTCTCAACTCAGGTTTGGCTAGGTTCCAAACTACCACAGTATTATTCTTCTCATATATTGCCCAAGAATTTACAAGTCAGCCCCAATGCAAGCAGTTGGGAGGAGGAGTGCCATATTTTGATAGGAGATTCACACACATGTGTAGGTGGGGCAGGTATTGGTGAAGGTTATGAGAGAGTCATGATGGTGGTGATATTATCTCAGAGTAGTGTTCAGTTTGGCAGACCTTTTCAATAAAAGACCACAGTAAATACTTCAAGCTTTCTTGACCGCAGATTGCTGAATATTCTTTTTATACTTGTAACAATCCATTAGGTATAATAATGTAAAATTCTTTTGTTTAGCTCAAAAGCTAAATAGAAGCAGACCATATTCTGGGTATGATCCACGAGCTATAGTTTCCTGTGGTAGAGAGTTTCATGGTTAAATAAACTTGTGAAGCTATAAACCATTTCTTTTGAGAGCTTCAAAGCATACATTAACATAGCAAAGACTCTAAAAACATCTAAGAAATCTGTTTCATGCCACGTCTTACCAAGTTACACTGATTAATTATTTTCCATCTAAAATCTATTTTAACGTCTTTTAGAAGGCTTGATTCTCTAGGATATGAAATTAGACTATGACCAAGTAGACTATGGCCTGAAGATGTTGTTTAATAGATTTTTTTAAAAAAATTTCTATGAAATGTTAATTAGACATAGGCAATGAGTTCTTTCAAGTATCTAAAAATATTGTTCCCTTTTCATAAGTTAAATCTTCCTTTTAGAGGAATACTTTAACACAAATTCATTTTTTAAATGCTCGTTTCATTAGCTTTTTTCTTATAACCAAAATACCCTAGAATGATGTAGAGGAAAAAGCTTATTTTGGCGCACAGTTTCAGAGGCCTCACTCCGTACAGGACTGACTCTGTAGCTCAGGGCCTAAAATAAAGCAGAACATCATGATGGAAGAGTGAGGCAGAGGAAAACAGCTCAAAACATGGCCACCAGGAAGCAGAGAGAGCAAGTTCTGCTCACCAGGGATAAAATATAAAGCACAAAGGCATACCCCCACCATGCCTACCCTACTTCCTCCAGCCAAACTCTACCTGCCTATAGTTACCACTTAGTCAAATCTGTTGGGTCCTATCTTTCATGATCTTATCTTTTCACCTCTGAACATTCTTGCATTGTCTCACACATGAACTTTTGAGAGACACCTCATATCTAAACCATAACAATGCCTATTGACATAAATTACAAAAGTCTATCCCCAGAAATGCTTGACACCTCACAGATTTGAAGACAAATTTGAATTTTCAAAGCCAGTGGTAGTACATTAGCACAGCATTGTGAAGACAGCAGGACTTAGATCTGGGGGATCGGAGTTATATCAAAGTTTCAATAGCTAGGGAATTCAAAATACTTGAGTTTCATGGAGACATGGAGCTACCTACCTTTCAAGGTGGTTTTGAGGATAAGACTTTGTGACTTAATATGTCACATGCGGTCTCCAGCTCTTTACAGAAATGGCATCATAAATTAAGAGTAGACTCATGCACTAGGTAACTTCTGCCTTATTACACTTTGTTTCCTTTGTGGTAGCGAGAGGTTGAATTGCTTGATATACAGGACTACAACATAGGTTCAAGTCCTGACTGTCTGTGTGACCTTACTGTCTGTGTGACCTTCCTCAAGGTTGTTTTCCCATCTGAATCTTGACTATCTCAAAAGCAATAATCTTTCCTTACTATGGTTTGGAATATAAAGTGTCTTATTAGTACTCAGTCTCTTTAGGGTAAGCAGTCAGCAGATGTACCTATATATCCGTAGTAAAGTAAATACTTATTAATTACCCTACTATGGGAATATAACTCTAGATTCTAAGATTGATTTTTCAATTTTTCTGATAATGAATGTTAATAAAAATATCACCAGTTAATATTTACAGAGAATTTACTACATCTCTAGTCTAGGAGATCTTGCAGATATTAGATTATTTATTCTTATAAAAACATAGCTAAAATCATTACTGCACTACAGCACAGAAATGCTGAGTGATTTGCCCAAGGATACACTGCGGGTTTGCAGGGAACTCTTAAACTAACTCTTGAGGTCAATTTCCAAAGAGCAAATTCACATCTACCATACTGTGTCAGTGCTAAAGGAAAAAAGATGTTTGAAAAGATAAAGTGAGGGAGATACACTGCCAAGCACTATTAGGCAGCAGAAAGAGCTACATCTGTCCCCAGAGTTTGATGTCCTTGTCTAGGACAAGCCATACTCTGGGATTTCCTTCTTGAGGAATAGGAAGCAATTAGCAGAACCTATGGTGAGATTATCACTGACAACAGGCCCCCGGGAATTTATATCCCTTTCTAGAATGAGACTTATCACTGAATCATCTCCACAACCTCCTAAGAGTTAACAAAAGCCAGGGCAGCAAAAAGAACTTGGGACTAAAACAAACATGCTGTGATCCACTTGGGACAGGTAGACCTGTAATTTGGCTCTGTGACAGGCTTTGTATACCTATTCAGTTTCGCAAACTGGAATTTCCCAGCAATCCTCCACACACATTAGGGTTTTTAAAAACTTCCAATTATAGTTCCTGTGAGAATAAATTTAACATAAGCCTTAGCAAGAATGGTGGAATGTGATAGACATCATTATCCAAAGTAAATGTATGAAGACACGAACTAGGTGTCAGCATACTTTATACACAAATAGAGATATAAAATTGTGGTATATGTGTGTAATACGAATTGTAAAGCATTCTGCTGTCATTTTTAAAAAATCAATTAAAAAAAAGTTAAATCTTCAAGGGATGCTATATGAAATGTGTTCATTGATTCAATAAATATTTACTGAGTGCTATCAGCCAGACACTGCTGTGGGCACTGGAGATCCATCAGCAAATAAGACAGAGAGGCTTCATCCTCAGTGAATTCATGTTCTTATGGAGAAAGGCAGGTAAAAATAAGGTAATTTCAGGTAATGTGAAGAAAATATACTGTATACAAGATGGTGATGTAAGGAGGCATGATCTTTTGAAAACAAACAAACAAACAAACAACTGCTTCAGTTAGCTATGGCTGCATTATAAGGCAACTCACCAGACAGTGACTTCAAATAACAACTAATATTTTGTGTGAATTGAGGAACAGCTGAGCAGTTCTGCTAATCTGGGCCAGGTATGACTGGTCTTGGCTGGGCTCACAAAGGAATCTGCAGTCAGGTGAGAGTGGCTGTGGCTGGCTGGTATTATACCAGCCTCAACTCCCAGGTCTGGAGGTTGGCCGATAGTCAGCCGAGATGATGAGATGACAAGCCTGTCTCTCATCCTTAACAGGCTAGCCTGGATTTGTTTATAAGGGGACATACGGTTCCAAGACAAAAAGAAATATCAGTGACCTCTGAAGTTAATAAATTGGTACTCCAGTTGCTTATACTTGGTCAAAGTTTTCACTCAGTCCAGTTCAAAGGTAGGGGCAACAGAGCTCATCTTTTCATCATCATGAAAGAAGTTGCGAAATTATAGAGCCAAAGACAGATAGAAAGAGGAGTGAACATGTTTGCAGTACATCGAACACCATAGTCAAGAGAGGCCTTTGTTGCAGGATTGTGTGTGTGGGCTTAGGAATATCTTTTTTCTTTCTTATTTTTTTTTGTTCTAATTAGTTACACATGACAGCAGAAGACTTTTTTTTGATTCATTAGACACAAATGGAACACAACTTTTCATTTCTCTAGTTGTACAGGATGTAGAATCCCACCATTTGTGCAATCGTACATGTACTTAGGGTAATGATGCCCTTCTCATTCGACTATCTTTTCTACCCTCATTCCCCTTTCCCTTCCCTTCCCTCCGCCTGCCTTTGCCCAAACCAAAGTTCATCCATTCTTCTCATGCCCACCCCCCAATTATGGATCAGCCTCCACTTATCACAGAGAACATTCGGCCTTTGTTTTTTTGGGACTGGCTTACTTCCCTTAGCATGATATTTGGGGAGACTGATATTTGAGCTGAGATTTGAATGGTGACAATATCAGATACACAAAGAACTTGTCCTGTTCAGAGAAAGATCAAGTTCAAATGTATGAGAACACTTGGGCTTGACTACATGCATACACATGTAAAATAATGAGAATTTGCATGCAGATAACATATTGTACATATGAAAGGAACATTTTGATAGCTGAATAGGCCTGACTGTGCCTCTTTCCCCTACCTTCTCTCTTTAGCATAGAAACATTCACATGCCAATATAAGGATAACCACACCTGTGACAGCCTTACATCCTAGTGTGCCTAAGAACCACTATTACCACATTTTAAAATTATGGATGCCTTGCTTCCACTTTGAAATTCTCTTTGGAAGATCTAGGGTAGGGACCAGTAATCTGCCATTTTTATCAAGAGCTTTTAGTGATAAGAAGCCAGCTCTTCTATATTGAATAAGAAGTGACATTTCAACTTTTCTTGGCCTTTGGATTATTCACACCTTCTCCCTTCCCAGACAAATGCTGCCTGACTCTGTCTAATTTACATTTCCAAAATACACTATCCAGTGCTTTTTTATTAAGATAATCAAGTGAGTATGGACCCACTGATAGGAAAAAATATAAGTGAATGAGCAAAGTAAAAACTAAAAACCTCAAGATAACATGTGTAATTCCCTGGCTATTCTAAAGTGAAAAATTCTAACTTTCTCTGCTGTCAGGAGGACCATAACCTGGGGTGAGCAATTTCAACATGGCTAAACATAGGAATGATCTTTTTTGCAAAGGAAAGATGCAGTTGGAACAGGAACACACACCGGTAATCCCAGCAACCCTGGAGGCTGAGGCAGGACAATCTCAAGTTCAAGGCAAGCCTCAGCAACTTAGCAACTTTAGTGACATTCTGTCTCAAAATAAAAAAATAAAAATAAAAAGGGCTGTGGTGTAGCTCAGTGTAAGAGTGGTCCTGGATCCAATCCCCAGTACCTCAACAAAAATTAAAAAGGAAAAAGCCATATGATTGTGATGCACAATAATGTTTGAGATCTACTGAGTTAAAAGATAGAACCAGAAACTTTAAAAGCAATAAAAAAAACCTGCTTGAGTGATATATTTGGAATAATTAGCACCATGTGCAAATATATAGCTACTGGGCTGAGTCCAGGCCTCAGGGCTCAAATTCCCACTAGGAAATCAATTTTTTCATCACTTGCCCACCAGTCAAGGCTCAGGTGTCATGCAAAAAGTCTGCAATAACACAATCCACTTAGTTGGCAGTATAATAATTTCATTAACTTAGCAATTGCCATAAAACATGATTTACCTTTTGAAGTAAATATGCCACTGTGATGTGATTATCCTGTAGGGACCAGTTCTCATTATTCCATTTTAAAATGTCACTTTATTTTGTTTAAGGAAGGGAAAATTGTCAACATATTATAACTCACTACATTGCTACGGTACAATATGATCCACACACTTAGCGGTATTGATCAGGTATACTGTAATACGTACAGGGAACATATGTTTTGGAGCTTGATGGACTTCCTTTTGAGTCTCATCTCCATGAGGAATGTGACCTGAGGCCTCATTTCTCTTTTGCATCTATGTCATTATTGATAAAATGGCACCATGATGTAGATACTACAGGGTGATGCCAAGAATCAGAGAAGACTTTTTCCATACATGAACAGGCAGTAAAAGTCATAGACTTTATGGGCCAGGCAGTCTACATTGCAACCATTCCACTTTGCCACAGTGGCAGGAAAAGACTACACACAATTCCAAAAACATGTTAAGTGTAACCATGGCCCAAGAAAGCTTTATGGGCCGAAGTGAGAGGCCATTGCTTTCTAACCCCTGACTCAGAAAATATGTGTTAAGAACTTAACATAATCTGGATGAACTATAAACTCAATGAATGGTGAACAGCCCTGCTGTTGTAGCTCATGATGACAACCACAGTGAGCCTAATGGTGACCTAATATGGTTGTTCCCACCCTCATCATCAGAGCTGGGAATCTGGGGACATGGTTTCCTGTTCTCCTCTGACCCCAACTTACTGTATTTTCTGATGAAGTTACCTCCCCTTTCTGGGTATGATGCTGAAGGTGCTCTGGATGATGTCCCCAGAGTACCTTCAGCATTTTATCCCAAGTCATGAGCATCTTCTATAAGGCAAAATCCTATGAGAAATTCACTAAAATCTGAATCACTTTCAACTGAGAAATGGTTTTTCTTATTCCTTTGAGAAATGACAGAGAATAGGCTTGTCAGAATTCAGATACAAGAATGTACTTTCTTCTTAGAGAAGCCATTGCCAACACATTTGTAGGAACCAATCTTCCCAGTCCTCTGAAGTTATTTGCAGTTTGACTGCAACTATCAAAATTATCGGATAGTCTCCAACACACTGTAGGATTTGATTTTCATCACATTTTCATGGACATTAAAACGGCTAAGGCAAAGGAATCTTCTCAAAAAGCTTAAGTGAGGTGCACTTGAAGACAATCTGAAACACACTCCACCCACCATCACTCACAAGTTAATACAGTTAAAAGCTGCTGAGTTACAAGAAGGTGAGTTCCGTTTTTTTTCAGAGTGCAAATGTTGATGCATTACTCCTAGAAAAAGGGTTTTAATTGAAATCTAGAAAAACACCACATGAGATGGTGAGTTTCAGAGTATGTACCCTGGATCATCAGCAACAACTGAAGAAATTTTTGGCAATGCAGAATCTCAGGTCGTTGTGTCCAGGGTACTATATCAGAACACAAGACAGAGGCATAGCAGCCAGCTCTCCAGGGTATGCTGATTCCTAATAAAGTTTGAGAACTGCTTAATAACTCACAAGATATTGCTGAATATGGTCCTTTTGCCTTTATAAGCAGAGTTTTGTTTTCTTTTTAAAAGGCAAATATTATTTCCCTGTTCATATCTGCTCCCTTCTCAGGATAATAGTAACCATGATTTTCTTTGGATAATCCTTCTTCTAACAGTGCTTATAATTCTGAAGAGTCTATCAAAGTCCCTTCTTCATATGGAAAAAAAGTGAGGCAAAGTCTCTCTTCCTTTTGGAACCTGAATTGTAAGTGAAGAGACACAAAGGCACAAGAGGACTGGAGTGGTTTCTTAAACACCTAGACCCCAGTGAGAAGTTCATTCATTTCTGCTTACTAGTACCTAAGAGCTGCCAGGATCCAACTTCTGCTGATTCAAGATTTCCCTCCATGATATCAGATACCCAATATAATCCAATAATAGTCTTTCCCCTTTCAGAAATTGCCAGTGTTAACTGCTGTTCTTTACAACCCCAGGATAACTTAAAATACATCTTAATCATGTAAAAGCACCTAAAAAGTCAAGGCTGCTTCTAATTTCTTCAGCAAGACCAGTCTGATTCAGACACTGACCAAAATAAACCTCAACATCCACAATGCCAGGGGATGGAGTCCAGCATCTAAACTGAGCAGGACAAAGGGCTGGAGGCCAATGCAGATGGCATGACAGCTGAGCCCAGGCTGGAGATGGAGAAGCTGCCACAAGCTCCTCTGCTAAGTACTGTATGGGGGAAGTGGCCCCCTACTCAGCACTTAGGGAAACTGAGGAATAATTGTGTTAGGACCAGTCTGTCTGGGCTTATTATGTTGCCTATAGCCGAATACTCAATCTGAACTGACTTAAATGATGAAGGAAGCTATTTGTTCACATAAACATAGTGCCCACAGGCTGGGCAGAAACTGGGCTGCTCTAAGGTGTCTGATAATTTAGGAATCATAGCTCAGTCTTCCCTAACACTCTTTTAGCACTCACCCCTTTTCTCTGACTAGGCACCGTGGCAGCCAACAATTCCTGAGACTAATCCTTCAAAGAAGCATGTACAAGGGAAGAAGAGAAATGTTTCTTTTTTATGATCCCCAACTTTAAACTTCATGAGGGGCAAAAGAGCTAATTATAAAACAATGGAAAAACAATGGAGTCAATTACAACCAAAGAGGAAAAAGATGCATGAGTACAGAGGGTTGGTAAAGCTACTTGCTCCATGCCCACAGGTTGGGGGACTTAACCTTCCTAGGCCTTACATAAAACTACAGCAATAAATATGTGAGAGAGAATACCGGAACACTGGTGGCAGAAGTGGTTGGCACTGCTGCTGATGACTCTCCAAGCGACATAATGGTACAGAACCTGGGGAACTCGGGAGGAATCCCACAAATATCTGCAAAGAGCCCGATAGTGTTCAGGTTTTACCACCCATACAGGCTCTGTTCCATCTTGTGGTGGCACAAAGGAAGCCACACAGAATATATGAATGAAGAGGGGTGACTGTGTGACATCAATATACCAAAACAGGGGGTTGCACTGGATTTAGCTTACATGATGTAGCTTTCCGGACTCTGAACTTGAACTCCAAACCACGTGCTTTGCTATAATGAATAATGGCAAGTAAGCACAGTAAACCAGCCACTCACCCCCAAGACCCCATGTTGTGTCTCCCCCTAGCTTGCACCTAGAGTTGTTTGGTACTTTCCCTAACATCTCTTTGCAGAAGACCCACATTACAAATGACTGCCTGTTTCTCTTTGCCTCAACATCTGAAATCCTGGAAAAGTCCAAAATTCTCACAACTAAGGTTCATCCTTGTGTATCTTGATGAGTCTACCTTGCTGAGGTTCCTGGTTTACTAGACCAACACTGAACTTGTGAGCAAACATGGGGAGCCTAACCTCAGCTTTTCCAGTCCTTGGCTATTGCCCTGAGGATATTCTTTGGATGCCCAATCCTCTTCATCTCCTCTCTAGCTGCTCTCCTGAATAGGCACTTTCATTTTCATTATTTAGCAACCATCATCTCCACTAAGCATACCACAAACCAAACTCTTCCATCTTTTTGTCAAATCCTGCTGCCCAGCCTACCTTCCTATTTTGTTGTGCCCCTCCACAGTTTCACATCCTTCTGGCTCTTGGTCACCTTTTCCATGGCCCTTCACTTATCAATCAGCCATCTGGTCCTGTTGATTTTCCTCATACAACTCCACAAGTAATGACCTCCTTACTTCCTGTCTCACTACTTCACTCTAATTCAGGCTTACAATTACTCCCTACCTAACTGCTCTAATTAGTCTCCCCCACTTCCTTTCACTTTCAGTCTTCCCTTCCCTATTGATCCTGCCTCCATTATGTTGGGCACCCTTCCTATTATCAAGCCTCGCTCTAACAGAGCACTTTCACCATGTTGTCCTCTGCCTTATTGATTGAAGGGAAGGCTACAGGATCAAGACTCTCCCTGGTCACATTTTCAAGTCCCCTAAACATGTGCCTTGGATTTTGGTTGTAGATTTGAAGTTTCCATGATGCAGCCCGGTCCCTTTCACTTGATCCTGGGCTTTGATGGTCACAGATTTTTGTGGGCCTTTCACTCTTATAGATCCTCAACTTATGATGTGGTTACATCCTGATAAATTCAACGTAAGCTGAAAACAATATAAATCCAAAATGTATTTAATCCAACTACCCCACTGGCTCAGTAACACAGGGTACTGGAGCATTGGCAGTCTGCCCTCAAGTACTGGTGTCTGACTGGAAGCTCTCTCTCTCTACTCTTGCCCATAGTCGTAAGGGAGGATCATTTTGTATATTGTTAGTCTGGGAAAAGATCAAAATTCAAGTATGGTTTCTACTGAACATGTACTGCCTTTCTGCTATTCTTAAGCCCACAGAATTTCAAATCAAATCATCATAAGGCAGTACCATCTGGAGTATCCTTGCTGTCAACTTCAGACTCATTCTCAATGAAAATGACATTTTCTTTTCAGTTTCCTCTGACATCTGGGTCTCAAAAATCCCCTTCTGCTGTCCAGTCCCCATCAATTGCTAGGTCCTTAGAGCCACACATCCATCACTACTCCCATCCTCCTTGGGTTCCTCCCATCGCCTCCCAGTTCCTTTTCTGTCACTGCTCCTGGATCTACTTTCTCACTATAGTGAGTGATTTTAAAACAAACTTCCAATCAAACCATACCCCTGTTACACCATGCCTTTCCAGTGCCCTTCCACAGTGGTTCTCAATTCTGGATCAAGATTTACAATGACAAATATGGCCCTCAGTTCCTTTCCACCCCAACTGATTCAGAACCTCCAGGGACAAGAGGACCTGCCCAGGAGAATCTTATTCATATTTCTCCAGGTTAGCTTGTCCTATGTGTGTATAGGTTGCATTCTCTTTGCTGTGGGCCATGGTTAAGATGGTGGTCACTTCTAACACCACAAAGGTCCTGACTCCCTTCAGATTGGTAGTTGATGAAGGCTGGAGGCTGGGGGAGCAGGCACCAGGGGAAATCAGTGCTCTTCTTTTCTAGCAAGCACTCCAGGAGACTGTGATCACCAAGGGTGGTGAGACAATGACCCAGCAATTCCTATTCATCTCAATACCCAGTTTGCTGAGGTTTAACATCATTTTCAGACCGATTCATTTCCATTATACACTTCCATAAACTTAAACAAAAATCTATGTATACATATATACCATGTATGCATACATAATATGCATATATGTACATGGCATATATATAGTACGTATTGTATACACACTATACATATACATACATGGTGTGTATGTAGTATATAGTGTGTACTTAGTACACATAGCACAACATAGGTTTACATGTATATACAGTAACACTAGTATGTAATACTGAATAAAAATAGTTAATGGTCAGATAACAGGATAATGGACCTCAATCAAGGTCTTCCTCATAAGTAAACACCACACCACGAGACTAAGGGATAGAAACATTAATCGGCTCTGTCAAGGCCTTTTTCAAATGTAAAGACAATGAAAGTCACCCATGGAAACATTCAGGCCAACTCCTTTGTTGGGGGGTGGGGGGACATCAAAATGGGAAGTGGAAGGTAGAAGTGAATCTTGATACAGGAAAGATTAAAAACTCAGACTAAAGGACACAGCCAATAACCTTGAAGCTTCTCCAATACACGTTTAACAGGAACTTTGATCAATGCCCTATGCAAGTACCATAGAAGTCCCTAGACTAGCACACCAAATGGGTTTTCCTGCTATCAGCTCTCCTTCTGTACTGCAGAAGTTTTGCTTCTCTTCTTCTCACTTATATAAATCCAACTCCATTTACTGTTCACATGGTTATTTTCTGTGGATTTTGTTCTTCAAATTTGCAAGAACCCAGAAGGAAACTGGTGAAGCAGGGAATCTAATCTCACCTCAAAACTCCAGTTCTAGTACATATACATAGAATACATAATAAACAACTTGTATATACTAGACATAGTGTGCAAACATGGTTACAATGTACATACACTATTCTTCATCCAGCTTCTGCCTTTTCTCAAGGCAGTCTCCCAAAAGATTTGTACTGGGTCTGTGTAGTTGTATAGTAGATGACAGTTTTTCCTTTTATTTTTAAAACGTTCTCACTAGTAGGTGCTATCATATAGAAGCCACTCTTCCAAAAGCTCAGTGTTGATCCCCGTTTATCAAAGATGTAGTTAAGGTACTGCCCAGCCTCAAATATGTTCTAGGGGAAAAGCCCTGATGAAAGGCAAAAGCCCTGCCCCCGCCCACCCCATGAGTCATTTCTAGCCCATTTTGTTAAATTTTGTCAACACTCTACATTTTGTACCTGAAATCTTTTCTGGCTGCAGGAACTTACATCACCTGCTCATGGTGTGTCTATATGTATAGTTTTATTTATTCACTAGTACTGGGGAGTGAACCCAGGGGCATTTTACCACTGAGCTACATCCCAGCCCTTTTTATTCTTTATTTTGAGATAGGGTCTTGCTAAGTTGCTTTGGCTTGCCTGGGAACTTATGATTTTCCTGTTACAAAAAGTGTGGTCCTTGTCCTGGATACTAATCCAATCCCAAGGATAGTTTTGAGAAAAAGGAAAAACAAGTTTTGTTGCTTTGCTAGAAAAGGAAGAACACATAGGAACTCCTATCCCAGTGGCTGTGATTCTCCTCATCAGGGGGAACAGAGTTTTTACAAGATAAGTTTCAAAGGCAACATTTCAGGTGTTCTCTGTAGTGAGACTTATGAATTTGGGAGAGTCATTTCTTAGATCTTCTGGCGCCATACTCCTCCAGTGGTGGGTTTAAGGACAAATAACTTGGCCCAGAATGAGGAAGAAGGGTAATCCTATGTTCCCCAGATTGGGGAGGAGCAAAGGGAAAACAGGAAAGGGAGGAAAAAAGTGTCTATTTTAGAGTAAACCTCAGTAGAAGGGCAGCAAGGGCTATATTCAAAGCATGAGGTGGTCCACTGTTACAGTCTTGCCTCAGCCTCCCCAAGTTGCTGGGATTACAGTTGTGTGTCACCATGCCTGGCTCTCCTGCTCAAGGTCTTTATACTACATTTCACCTGGTTTTCTACACACACACACACACACACACACACACACACACCATATATATTACATATTTCTATCAATGTGCATGTATGTGTGTGTGTGGTATAATCTGGGAAAGGAATATACTGAAACTAACCACTACAGTTACAAGACCAGTTTCCTTTTTTATATTTTATTACTCAAGCTTGTAAAAACTCCATTCCATAGCTGAATTCCCTCCTTAACAGCATAAATAATTTTCCCTGATCTAACCAGTCATTCTCCTTTTCCTCCTCTTGTGTAGTTCAAATAGCTGAAAAGAAAGGGGACTTCATGCAGATTTAATGGGTTTTTTGAAATGCAAGTGGCAGAGGTAGGACCTGAACACATTAAAGTGCCACCACTTAAGCACAACTTTCCCTGACTTGATTCCAAACTGGATTTAAAGAATACATGCATCTCCTGCAACTCCATATTAGGAAATTTCCCACTGTATCTCAAATTTTCACCTTCTATTTGGGAGAAAAACTAGATCTGAAAACACTGAGTTGTTCCTCCCTCATGGTACAAATGCAATGGAACTGATCCATACGCCTCTTAGGTTGTGCTTTTCCTCCTTAGCTTCTGTTATGGTTTAGATAAGGTGTCTCATAAAAGCTCATAAATGAGACAATGCACAAATGCTCAGGTGAAATGATTACATATTTAAACTATAACCTAATCAATGGATTGATCCACTTGAACAGGTGGATTATCATTATGCCTACTGGTAACAGTAGGCAGGGAGGAAGTAACTGGAGGTGGTTGGTCCCACTAGGGGTGTATCATTGGGGTTATATTTTGTCTCCGATGAGCAAAGCTCTAGAGAGAGCTCTTTTTTGATTGACATATCCAGACCTGCTTTCCTCTGCCACACCCTTCCATCATGAAGTTTTGCCTCACATTAGGCCCAGAGCAATGGAGTCCACCCACCATGGACTGAACCTCTGAAACCCAAAGCCAAAATAAACTTTTTCCTCTAATTTTTTTTTGGGGGGTCAGGTCTTCTGGTTACAGCAATGAAAAACCGGACTAAAATAATTTCATACCTGAATTATGAGGGCACATTTTCAATTTTGTAATGCCTAGGATACATTATAATCCAATTACATCAGAACTTCTGGGAAGAATGAAGGTGGTACCTCCCTCTTGTACAAAATGCCAGGTGAACTAGTCTACCTCTTAGAGTCAACTGTGAGAAATAAATGACAAGATATGAGCAATACACATCACTTTCATTAGTTACTGAGCAGTTATTTCATGTTAGGTACTATATTAAACTCAAATGTATATATAATTGTGGCTCTGTCACTAATTAGCTCTATCAGTGGCAAAGTCACAATATCTTTGTACTCATTTTCCTTGGTAATAAATGGGGATAATGATATTGTCTACTTCCTTAGTTTAGGGAACTAATTGAATACACATGGACCTACAATTTCAGTTCCAACTCGAAATGAACATGAACTTGGAAGTTACTGCCTCCATTCTTAAAACTCAAGAATGCTACATTAAAAACAAAAAAAGAAAAGAAAAAAGGAAAAAAGGACCTAACTTTTAATTTGATTATCATAAAATTGAGATTGCAGGGAAATTGCAGAAACTACTCTAAAATCTGAAAAACTGGGTACTGACAGAGGACCACAGCCAAGAAGTGTCTATCTGGAGCAGAAGGCCACAGAGCTACAAACAACTGGAAACACTCAAATGCTAATGCTGATGACGTGCTGGAGGTGGATTAGAGTATCAAAATGAGCCTGGCATTACAAAAACATATGGGAAGTGTTCGTCTTATTCTCAGTTTGTGTAGGACTGAGAAAGGGATCTACCATAAGAAAAAAAATATGAAATTGTAAGGGAAACACCCTCACTGAGATGCAGAAAACACTTTGGCCCATGCCCTTATAAAATGAGGGAAATACACTATAAGATCCTTGCTTAGCATCTGGATGGCCATCTTAAATGACAGCACCATTTTAAGGAAAAAGTTTCTCTTTCCACCTTTCTGAGAAAGGCTCACCACTCCCTTAAATCAACCCAAACCTTAATTACCCACATTAGGACCTGCCCAGCTCTGACTCCTGAGCCTCCTCCATAAAAGTCCCAGAACTCAAGCCTATTTTGCCCCTCTCTCCTATAGAGAGATGGCCTTTGTTTGTCAGCTCTAACAAACAAACTCTCATGAGTACCTCCGCCTGTTCTCAGTCGTTTCATTTCTCGCTTACCCTCTCTCCTTCCTCACTTTCCCTTCACACACAAGGCCAGGAAAACTGGTGTGAAACTGTGAAGCTCCACCCTGGATCCACCTCCTGTAGGGCTCTATACAGACCTTCTATGAACACTAAACCAGCCCAAGTCATTTTCCCTTGAAAGTGTATCTACCCTCCTAAATAAACCCCAGTCTCTGTCTGGATCATGCTGAAATTCTTTCCATCACGTATGCCAAGAATCCCACTGGTACAGAGTTAAGTTCCCCTCGCCTCTGGGAACTCCTTGGACCCTTCTCTGGAGGCATCTCTTCTCTGGTGACAGACCCAGTATCAGTTCCTCTTCAGATCTGTAGTAGAATTAATTATGGAAGCCATCTGCATCTTGACATTTACGTGTCTGCATTTTGCTATGTTTTTGTTTTTTCTTTGGTAATTCCTTGGGGCTGTAATCTGGTGGGGAGGGGGTGCACCTTCTGGACTTGATCCCCAGGAACCCTGTGAGGTTTTCAAGGTGAAAATTCATGAAAGCTCCTCTCTGCCTTCTGATAGAGGAAGGAGGAAAGTGATCATTATAAAGTCAATGACAAAAGCCTCCTGTAAAGTAGGAAAAATGTGGTGGGGGTTTAACTTCTAGAAGGGTATTTCAGTACTCAGCTGTACTCAGCTCTCTAGTCTCTGTCTCACCTGAAGGGACTGAAAAACCCAACATATGGGCTGGGGTAATGGCTCATTAGAGCACTTGCCTAGGATGTGTGAGGTCCTGGGTTCAATCCTCAGCACTACATATAAATAAATAAAATAAAGGTATAAATAAATAAAATAAAGGTATTGTACGCATCTATATCTAAAAAAACAACAACACTGGAAAAACATTCATGAAGGTTTCAGGCCCTTGACCTAGACCCACTAGAAGGCTGAGATTAAATCAGAAGATTCTAGAATGCCCAACACACTACCACCACATCAACAGGGCAGGTTTAGTAACTGCATTACAGCTGAAAGAGCTGCAATAGGCAGACTCTCAGAAGCTGTGACCTTGAGGAAGCTCAAGGTCAAATGGGAAGACAAAAAGAGGTATTTGAAACCTCTGACACCAGTAATTAATTACAAAAAGAATTAACCACGGCAGAAATTCTAGCCAAATTAACATAAAATCTCAAAATAAAGGCCTCTTTACCGCAATTACTGATATTCAGTATACTATGTCTAATTTTTTTTTTTTGAGGGGAGACAGTGGCTGGGGATGGAACCCAGGACCATGAACATACTTAGGCTAGAGCTCTACCACTAAGCCCATCAACATGTCTGACTATAAAAAATAAAAAAAAAACTTATAAAGCAGATCAAAACACAAAAAGCTCAGTCCTTAAGGGTCAAGGCAAGCATCACTGGAATCAGAGGTGAGACCGATGTTAGTATTATGAACACAGGGAATTAAGTGGGATTTTCCCCCCTTATTGTGAATATTAGATTGTTTTCAAGTGTCTTATATATGTATTGATATGTTCATGTGTTTTGTCCTTTATTCAATTACTATGGTATATTACAATAACTGATTTTCAAAAGGTAAGCCTACACTGAAATTCTGAGATAAATGCATTTGGTCATGGTAAATAATTATTTTAATACATTGCTAGATTTGATTTGCTAATTTTATTAAGAATTTTTAAAACTGGGATATTGATTGGTAACTCAATAACTTATTTTTTTTCCTTCTTTTTTTTTGTACTGGGAACTGAAGCCGGGGCCTTGTACATGCTAGGCAAACTCTCTACCACTGGGCTCCATCTCCAACCCCTTCTTTTCTTTTAAAGTCTTTGGTTTGGTATCCTGGTAGAGAGCATTGTACAATGAGGTGAACTGAGAAGTGTTTCCTTGCTCTTGTTTTTCTGAAAGTTTTTGTGCAGAATAGTAATATTTCATCATTCATTGTTTCACAGAATTTATCAAATAAGCCATCTGCACATAGATTTGTGAATTTTTTAAAATTTCTGATTTTAATTTCTTGATATGGATATGGAAAAGTTTTCTATTTTTTCTTGAGATTTTTGATAATTTGTATCTTTCTAGGAGTTTGCCTATTTTATTCAAACTATCCAGTTTGTTGGCAGTAAGTATTTCATAACATTCCTTATCCTATAATTTCTATACAGTTGGAAGAAATACCCCTGATTTCATTTCTCATTTTGTGATTTGTGCCATCTCTTCTTTTCCCTTGAAAGGAAAGTAACTGTCTAAAAGTTGCTATAATTCAAGTGAGAGAAAAAATGAGATACAGAAGTCAGTCCTTGGAGAAGCAGTGATGACAGGCATATGGATATAAGAAAGATTTATGGGCAACAACAGTCATCAGTCACATGAAGAGGGAGAGGGAGGGCAGGGTCAAAGGTGTTTCCACAGGTTACTTGCAGGGTGGGGGGCCTCTGGACAGATGGTAATACCATTTTACCAGTCTGTATACCCTATGAAAGGAAGCCCAGGCAAAAGCATAGATCAGTTGGGTTTGCATTCAAAATGCAAATACCTTATCAGAGAGAAGAGAAGAAACCAATCAATGAAAACATGTAGGCTAAACTAGGAGTTTTCTTTCAGGGAAAAAGACAGGGAACATCAGGAGGTCTTGGAGAAGCAGCAAGCCTGCAGGACTCACGAGTATGACAGGGGACAGACAAATAAGAGAGGTGGGAACAAGAGATTAAGGGAATATTCTATAAAATGGACCCCCTATGCTGATGCCCACATGCTTTCTCTTTTAATAAAGCAACCTCCAGTCACGACTGCCTAGAATCCACAGGATATTCCTCAGCAAACTACCTGTTATCTGCAAGACAAAAGCAGACCCTTTCATACCAAACACCCAATAAAATGAACACAAGTTACCCTAAACAGGGAACTTCTGTGACCCTTACACAGACCAGAAACCATAACTCAGGGAGATAAGATTCCTAACCATAAAATCTGTAAGGACAGTCACCAATTAGAAACAGTAGGCATGGACCAGAGTGTCCAAGAGTGGTCAGGGACTCAAAACTCTGATATCATCCTTCTATCAGTCAAAAGTCACGAAAGGGACCTAGAACTGACTTTCTGGAAACTTTCCTGGGACTCCCAATAAAACTGGCAGACAAGAGAGGCAAGTCAACCCTCTCCTAAGAAGACCCCCTTGTCTCCTTTGAGATAGAGTCCCCTTTTCCTTTCCTATCCCTTCTAATAAACTCATGTCTCTTACTCTGAGTGACAGGTCTGAATCTTTCTGGCTTGAACACAAAAATTTGGGTTTGAAGAGGGCCTTTGTGCTGTCTTGGTTTCACTGAAAGCTTCATTTCTGTAACATTCAGGGCCTTCCCCTGCCCCCAGTAGCCTTTCCTCTGTCTCCACCAGGAACTCCCAACTGGTGGCATTTCACATTGATACAAAGCATGGTCTGTGGATACCTGAGACTACATCTTATTTAAGGGAATGTCACCAGGAGGCACACCATTGCATGGACTACATTTGTACTTCTTATAATCTGATGCTTTCATATCTGGAGACTTGCTGAATCTAAAGCAAGAGTCCCTCCCCAGGGCAGACCAATTCCTAGAGAGGCAAAAACTCACCTGCAAGCAGGGCTTTTATGTGCAAACCAATGAATAGAGAGCTCACTCTCCAGTTCCCCTTATCTGGCTCCTACCCTCCAGAGCCCACTGGGATTATTAAGACTGCCCCACCCTGTCCTAAACCTGAGTACCACACTTCACCCATTCCCCCCTATGGGAACCACAAGAGGCTCTTTTCTTTCTCCTCTGCACTCTCTGTGCCCCTCCTCCAGCTGTGCTGCTACCCCATGTGGTCCTGGGTAGAGCACCTGATGCTCCTCCAGGGAATTTGTGAGTAACCACCTGTCTTTTCATGGCACCTTTTAAGTCACTGCTCCTGCCATACCACAGGAGCAACTCCCCCACGTGCTGGGGGCAAGGAAAGTATGTGAGGAAGAGGGGAAGATGCCCAGGCATGCTCGGGCAAGCCAATTCTTGCCTTTCTCACTAAGTCTCCACACCAAGTTGCCTCCTGGAGCTTTAAACAAAATGATCCCCACAAGGACACATGATTTAGGAAAGTGTTTAAGGACTTACTTATTTCTATCAAATCTCAAGGAGTTTTATGGCATAAAAGTTAACCTCTTGCTGCATTTACTTGGGTCAGTCTCATCCTCTCTCAAGGTGAGATAAAAACAGTGTGAACAGGGAAGAAGGACTTGATTTGCCCATGTCACTGTGTTGATCAACTACCTTATACAAGTATTATTATTACTATTATTCTATTGCCTTTCTTTCTTTTTTTTTTTTTTTTGGCAGTACTGGGACTGAATCCAGGGGCACCTCTCCCACTGAGCTATACCCTCAGCCCATTTTATTTGAGACAGGATCTTGCTCAATTATTGAAGCTGACCTTAAATTTGTGATACTCCTTCCTCAGCCTTGCAAGCAGTGTACACCACAGCACCCGAGTCATATAGGTATTACTGAACAGCGTCAGAGAGGTCCAGAGATAGGATAGAGGAAATGAGATGGACTGAAGAAATAAAAGGTAGAAGAGATAGATAGTAAATAGGAGGAAGAGGACAAAAAACTATAATCTAAAAGCAATGTGCAGGAATTCCTCAGACTGTCACTTCCAAAGCCATTCCCAAATTTCTGGGAAAGCTATACATCAACATTCACGATATTAAAGTTACTGAAAATTCACGTACTTATGAAAATTGCCCTATATACTGTTAATTAGCCCATAAATGCATGCAATTTTAGCACAGATTGATAAAAGGGAAATATGAAATCTATAAAACGGGATACTTAGCCATGTTAACTATAAAGCAGATAATGAAGGAAAACTCTTGATTCATGATGGTCTCCAGCTCAGAACCAAAGGTCTTGGGAACTACCAGACCACTATAAACAGTCTTGTGAATATCATACTGATGGCATCCCCACATACCTTCCCATAATCACCCTTCTTCAAGGCTTCTTTAAAAGAAGAACTTGAGATCCCAACAACACCTCTCACCCTAGTCTCCCTTGAATGTGTACTCCTCGTTTTCCTATTTCCTAATTTAATCTCAGTGCCTCAATATCAGACGCAAGCAAAAATTCTCTGCTACAACGTAATCAAATAACCAGTAATTCTGAGTTGAGGTCCCCCTCTGATGACAGTCCTATCACAAAGCACACCTGGTACAGATACACATGTTGAGGTGTGGGGGAGAAAAGGGCGGGCATACTGAACATGACAGGGGATTCCTTCTTATCCTTTCCATAAATGCAAATATCCCATGGACTAGATCAGTTTGACCCACTCTGTCTCCTATTGGTTACATTTTTTGTATTACTCTCATGAGAGGTGTATTAGGAATATAAGGGAAGGGCACTGAAAAATTATAATATGTATTTATCACACGGAGTCCTCAATCTATTGATCAAGCAAAGAAGTACTGATTAAAGGAGTGGTTTAAAAAGAAAAACAGCTAAAAGTGATTAATTTAGACACAACACATTAGTCAACAATTTTAAAAATTCAACAATGATTTTGACCATCCTAGAACTTTTAACAGATCTAAGTTTTAAGCAAAACCAGACTGCCCTACTTAGGCTTTACCATAGGTAAGAAACTAAGCACCATAGAATACAATAAATGTTCCAGATGTGAATCCTCTAAACTAATTTACTCAGAAAGAAGTGTGCACAAATTAAAAAAAAAAAAAAAAAAAAACTAAAAAGTCAAACTTTGAAGTCAATGTCAGATGACACAATGATATAGCAAATGTTATCTCAACTGGACCTTGAAGAACAGATTTTCCATAAAATGGTAAAAGAAATCCTAGACAAAATAAATCTCCTTTGGAGTATGTATTTCCTATATCACTTGTAATTAGACAAATATAGAAACTTGATAGATATATTCTTTCTTCTGCTTTCTTTTGGATATTGGGGTTTGAACTCAGGGGGCACTCTATCACTGAGCCACATCCCAGCTCTATTTTGCATTTTATTTAGAGACAGGGTCTCACTGAGTTGCTTAGCATCTCAATTTTTCCGAGTGTGGCTTTAAACTTGTAATCCTCCTGCCTCAGCCTCCTGAACCCCTGGGATTACAGGCATATGCCACCACATCCGGGACAGACATTTATTCTTAAAAACTGGAAACAATATGGGTATTGCCAAAGATTATTCTCCAATACAACTCTTTCAGTTTCTTCTCCATCATTCAAAACATTATCTTTCCCTAAAAATAAAATGTAATTATATCTGCAAAACATGAGCCTAGATGCAAGTGCAGCAGGGAGGACAATTTGATTGGGACACCAAGACCACCTGGAAAGTGAGGTCAAAAAGATAAATGGATGCTTGGCTATAAAAGCCTTTCAACTGAAGGTTAGAAACTCTGGACTACCATCATCTACTCACTGGGAAGTGTGACTTGGTTCTGAGCTGGAGACCATCATGAATCAAAATCATTTTTCACACTCACCTCTCATGTGGTGCCTTTTCTCCATCATCTCAGATTTGATAGAACTCTGTGAGGTTTCAGATGCCAGGCAGGAAGCTAAAAGACATATTCGCTTCTCTCTAGGGGGCTACCATCTCAGGAAGCATTTAGACTCTTGAGACGTTAAGGAGTACATTAAGATCTGCCACCTTTGCATTCTCGCTCACCTTTATTCCACAGCATGAAGGATCCCAAGTGGCACTTGAAGATGAGGATGTTTTTCAGCTGTAAGTAGCGATTGTGTTCATCCATCAGCTGTGAAAAGTCCTATCATGCTTCTTTTCTTCTCAGCAGACTCCCAGGTTCTGCTTTTCAAAGCAGAAGTGAACAATAAACTCTGTAGGGAAAGGAACAAAATAATTTAGAATGATGGGGAAAAAAATCAGCTAACATCCTTTTAAAAAAACCCCAAATACTGCTTAGTTAAAGGGACTGAATGGTAGAAAGCTAAGAGACAAACCCAGTTAGGGTTCCAGAATGCATCCTCTGTGTATGATGGAGCCCTAAAAGCTAAGTGATAAAGAGAAATCCATGGATGTCTACAAGAGAGGTTTAACTAAAATGTCATTAACAAGGGTCTACAAAGACCTTTCTGACCTTCCTCGATGCTCCCCTCTCTCTCTTCCAAATGTTTGCTCAAAATGATCAAAAAAAGAACAGCAAGTAAAACAGTCCAGAGGAAAATAAACTTAATTAATGGGAAATAAAAAACAAATGATAGCAGCAAGGGAAAGGAGGAGGGGTATGTAGGAGAGAAGTCACTGACCGCCTCATGCCACATGCGGGCCTTTCACAAGGATGGCTTTCAACATTTGTCATTTGTCACTGCTCATTCATTTGTTAATATGGATTATTTGCTCACAAGAACTCAACAGTGGCAAAGCAAAATCTCTGTCCTACAATTCTGTATACCAGTGAGGTTTACAAAAGTAACTTCATGACATTCTGGTTAACTCCTTTCCAAGCTGAAGGGACTGTATCTGGAATGTTCTATAACCTGCCTCAAGTCCCACAGCTACAAAGAGGCAGAGCTGGCTTCAGAACCAGGACCCTTAGACTACAAGATCAGAGTCTCTGTTCCTCAATGTTCCCCTATGACTTCTGTTTATGAGCAGTCTAGAAAATACCATGCCAGCTCAACCTAAAGATACTTCACTGAGATTGCTGTTTCCCCTTTCTTTTGTAGGGCTATCCACAGCTATCCTATGTCTGACAAAAAGAAAATGACACTGTTGGGCTGGGGCTGTGGCTCAAGTGGTAGCGCGCTCGCCTGGCATGCGTGCGGCCCGGGTTCGATCCTCAGCACCACATACAAAGATGTTGTGTCCATAAAAAACTAAAAACTAAATATTAAAAAAAGAAAATGACACTGTTGTAGGAGCCAGAGTGCAAGTTATCTTCTGAAATACAAAATATTGTCACTAGAGGGCAAGTTGACGTGTACTTTTTATTTTTAAAGAAAATATTACTACATTCTTGGAAAGAGTCCTTGAATAAGCAGGCTCCTATTTACTACACAATTTTCATTTTGATTAAGATTATATGCAGAACCGTGTGACAGGTAAGTGGTATACCAAAACATAAGAAGTGTTTTACCAAGTTTAGACATGGAGTAACAGCACATAGCCTCCTCTCCTCAAAACCACAGGTGCATTTGTTCCCCACACTATATTTTTATGATGACTATTCAAGTATCATGCATTAATCTTCTTGGAATTTTGTCAATCTCCTCCTTGTCTGCCTCGAGTTCTACAAATGCCCACTGTTTTAAGATTCAGCTCACTCTCCTCTCCTCAGCCTTTCCCCGACTCTCAGTCCCTCATGCAGCTCTGTACACTGTGGGCAGCTGTCAGTCGCAGCATAGTTATTCCCAGTGATGAAGAACTTCATAGTTATTCCCAGTGATGTAGCACCTATGGGTCACAGGCACTTTTTACCCCTTGGCTCATCTTCAAGGCCACTCTGAGATGAAAATGTTATCATTTCCTCACTTGAAGTGAATACAAGACCAGAGTGGTTAGGAGGTACTGCCAGGCCATTAGTTAACAGGTGTTTTCAACAGACTGTACACTCCCTGGGGCAGGGACCAACTTCCCTAGGGCCCATATACTCTTTGTCAAGTATGCACCTTGTAGAGTAGTGTGGAGGATAACATGACACCTGAGAAGCACCTGGTTCCATGATGGTCATACAGGAGAAACTTAATAAATTCTTGTTAGTAGCATGTTAATGGTCTTATGATGAATGTCAGCTATTAAAATTTCTTGGCTCGGCCCACCTCACTGGAGCTCCTTTCCTCTCAGCTGCTCCAAGATGATCCCTGGCCCAGGGTCTTGGCACTCGCTATTCCTTTGGCCTAGGGCAGTACCGTCTCACTCTCTATGGACATCATTTCTCCAGGCAGAAGCTTCCCCCTTCTACCCTCCAGTATCACCCTCAACTTTCCTGCCTTGTCTTCCCCCTTCGTCATAAAAAAATATCAAGCGCAATTTGTGATTCTTCATCTACCTGCTTTTATTGTCTCCTTCAACTAGAAGGTTCCTAAGAGCCTTGGCCCTGTCTGCTCATACAAACCACAGAAGCCCTGGTGACTTGCACACAATAGGCACTTAATAAATGTTTTTTGTTTTAGAAGGATGGATGGAATAGATGAAAAAACAGGCAGTAAAACTTGAGGTCTAGAAAACAAAGGAGAACCTGAGAAAAAGGATGTTGTCGAGAGTTGCACAGGGGCTGGGAATGAAACACACCCTGGGTCTGAGCCTGACTCTGGTATAAGACATCATCTGCTGTTGTCTTTACACAGTAACACACTGGGGAAAGAAAACACCACATTTGTCCACTAGTTCAGATACTGACTAAAAGTTCTATGAACCAGAAATATGGTAGGCTTCCTTTCCACCATAAACATTGACCTCTAGTAGCCTGCATCCTTGTGCCTGGCTGTGGTATGGACTTAGACAAACTGCACACCCCAGTCTCTACTACACAGGATTGAACCTGGGCTTCTCTAGTCCCCGGACCAACTCAGCTAAGGCTGAGTGGACTCCTCTCACATCTTCACTAAAATACCAGACCTGGCAGTTCCTGGCCCTGGGGATTTGAGGAGCTCTAGTTAACATTTAAACAGCTTACACCAAAGCCGGTTTTCTCATCAAAGCTCTGGGTGCTACTGTCTGAAGCTAAGATTGCTGCTCCATGAGGTGAGTCAGTTTACTGGATCCTCATCTTAATCTTCAATCCACAATATCCCCATTAGAGGGGGCATTAAAGCAAAAGACTAAGAGAGAGTGTGTGTAGAAAGAGAGACAGAGACAGACAGAAAGCAGTGGGGTGGGGTGGGAGGAATGAGTCTGAGAACATAGTGGCTCACACTGTTCTGAGGCCAAGTCCAGAGAATGGGTAGAGAATGTGCTCATCTAAGTCCTAGAATCCAATGGCTCAAGATCCAGGAGTTCCAGAGTCCAAGGGTATGAGAAAATGGATGTCTGGCTCAAGATGACAGAAAATTTGCTCTCCCTCTGCCTTTTTGTTTTCTCCAGGTCCTCAATGAAGTGGATGATGCCAACCCAATCTGCACTTTCTTTACTCAGCCTGATGATTCAAATGTGTATCTCTTCTAGGAACACCCTTCCAGACAGATCTAGATGTGATTTTATACCAGATATTGGGGTCTCCACCGCCGTCAACTTGACATATAACATTATATATCTCAAATAGATATAATAATTCCTATTCCATAGAACTGCTGTGAAAATTACGTAAATGAGAAATCAAATAAACCCTTTCTGTGGTTCTTAAGAAAAAACTTCTGAGACTGGTATCTCACCCTTCTTCCTAATGTGGCCAAAACATCAAGCTAAGAGCTCCAAAATATGGCATGTTCCCTGTATGCAATCAAGTGTTGAAGATTTAAGCATCAGCAAAGTCCGTATCTGCCAACATACAGCAAACAAGTACTGCTCAAACATGGATATGGACAGTCAGAGGAAATATGTATTCAAGAATCACCCGGAACTTTCTCAGGTTCAAACAGGAAACCTGTATTCCACAAACAACTCTGAATCTTCAAATATGAAAAAAAGAAGGAAACTATCAAATCTGAAAATATATAATTCAATCTTTCATAAGGTACCTCCTTCAGCAAAAGATGCCCATGGGACCTGAAGGTAGGTAGAACAGGTGCAATTTTTTAATCTGGCCTTTGGACACCTAGCAGTGGTGACAACATGTAGAATTTACTCAGTCTGTCACTGTTCCTTGTACTTTACAGAAATTAATTCATCAACCACTAATAACTTTATGAAACTGGTATCATTTTCATCCCTACAGTATAGTTTAGGAGAATAAGGCAGAATCTACAACATGATTCCAGAATCCTTGTTCTTAACCACCATCAAATACTGTCTCATTACAGCAGCAAATACAAAACTGTGAGTACCTACCTGAGGCCAGACACCATGCTAAGATCTTCCATAGTTCATCTTCCCAAGGTAAACTATAAAGGATACTACCAACCTAACAGGTCTTGGTGATTGTCAAAAACATATGTTTCAAAATGCCTTATAGGCTATCATGTTTCTTACAAGTGGCATCACTGTGAAGAGATGAAAATACTAAAAAAGAATTATTGAGTGTCGCCAATAGACTACGCTGCAAAGTTTAGAGCACATTCTTCTCAGTTTTCTGCTTGTAGCCTTCCATTGCCCTTTAGCTATGTTACAACTGTAAATTACAAATAACAGGTACTAATGCAAACCAAATCTTATCTATGGACTTACACATAAATTCCATCCTATGGTGGTTCAGTGGAATTCCATTTTACACATTCAATTTCAACCCTCCTATATGCCCTTATAAATTTGCACTTCTTAGATTTTTTTTCCTGTGAATCTATTTGCTTATCTATCTGGTTCCTTCATTAGTAATAGGTCTTTAACACATGCTCATTTTAAGTCTGTATGACAGTCATGATTCCATTTTTTAAGTATTTTTATTGATGCATTATAATTATACATAATAGTGGGATTGTTGTATGTTTTCACTTCTTAGTGTGTGAAAATGATCCTTCATCATCATCATTAATATTACAGATGGAAAAAATTACTTTTCTCTCGGAATCATTTTGTCTATACATAGGATATCAATGTCTCTGATTTCCCTTTATATCAAATTCATCTCACTTTAATGGAGTGGATGCAAACCAAAAGAATGATGGTCTCATTTACTTTCACAGATGGATATCAGGCATTGTATAATATCTAGGAGTTGCCGCCTCCCAAGTTTTAAAAAGTGGGTCAACTGCAGAGAGTTGGAAATTTCTGGGAGAATGCAGAAACATATTAAGTCTAAACAGGCTTTGTCCTACCAATCTGAACAAAAAGAAACTCAGTTAACTGTCAGCATGAATGTCACAAAACGGTATTCAGAGCTGGCATCTCAACAAATCTGTACTGACTGGCTACAGGTGAAAATAAAAAGAGGCTACGAGAACAAAGACTCCACTCTCCTCCACGCAGGATGGCCAGATGGGATATTGAAAACAAATCCTCTAATAAAATACAGCTTGAGACAGAAGAATAAAGTAAGTGAAATGGATAAGTCCAAAGCTATCAAGAGAGAAAGGGGCGAAATTCTCAAGAGGGAAGGAAGGAAGGAAGGAAAACAACTTTGGAAATGAAAAACAGAATTGAAAACCACAGTAGTCACAATCTAGCCTACAACACAGAACAAATAGATGGCAAAGAGGAGATGTACTTGGTTGAAAAGAAAAAAAGAAACCCAAAAGGTTGACTGTAATGAGATCTATTTCACCTATTTCACTTTCAAACCCAAAAGTAGGCATAAGATCGGACATATACACATTGTGGGCCCTTCTGCAAGATAAAAGTCAATTCGGTTAAATAAAAGGGTAGGAGCACAGTCCAAGGTTAGCAGAAAGTAGGGTATTCCAGCTTAGCTATGAAGCAGGACCCAATGGGGAACTGATATCTGGTCTTCTTACAACAGCCCCGAGTGATTCTATTGTGCAGCCAAGATGAATAGCCTTGACAACAGAGGGTCCTGGTCTTCAGCAGCACTGGTACCACCGAAGGCTCACTCCTTGTACCCTCAGCTGCATCCTGAGTGTCTGACTTACTGTGGCTAGGTGGAACTAGAGAACTTACATTTCTAGCAATTTCCCCAGATAATGCCACTGCTAGTCCAGGACTACATTTGGAAAACACTGGTCTAAAGAGATGTAACAACCGAATACAATGTTTGTCTGACCAAATCCTGATTTTAAAACAAGCCATAAAATATTGGGAACTATTGGGAAACATGAAGACAAAATGGAAATTAAATATAATGGGATTTTAAATTTTCATAGGTTTGATACTAGTACTAGAATATGGAGATGTATGACGTTCTACTTATGAACTGAATGCAAAAGAAGGCACCTACAATTTTTTAAATTTTCAGCTACAGAGCCAGTAATCTATAGAACTCAACTGGGCAACATTATATTGCAATATGACTTCTATTTAACTTGGGGATGTTTGCATTTTACACCCCACCAAAAAACAGTAAGTTTCAAGTTTTGTTTTTTATAATATGATAATAGTGATTTTACAGTAGTAGGAATAAAACCAACAGCCACTTTGCGCCTGAGCTACATCCCCAGTCATTTTTTTTTTGCCCCCACCCCCTTCTGAGACAGGGTCTCATTAAGTTGCTTAGGCTGGCCTCAAACTTGTGATCCTCCTGACTCAGCCTCCCCAAGAGCTGATATTCCAGGTGTGTTCAAACATACCTGGCTAATATTCAAGTTTTAGACATGTCTCAAGTTCATCTTTTTAATCACAAATAACTTTGATCAAAAAACAAATACTTAGAGATTGTTCTTCAGTCTCATCTGAGTCCCTTGAGCAGAAGAACTGTTATTTAATTAATGGCACAGAATTATTTACCTGTGAAAACTACAATAATTAAAAAAAATTTTATCTGGTTATATGATAGTACGAAAGAAAGATACATAATTAAGAAAGTTTCTTTCTTCCTGGAACCTGAAACCTCATATAAAAATTTTCAATTTTGTATCATTAATGGGAGCATAAAACCATCTGGGCTTTCATAGATTCTGAAGGATGTCTGTAACAGAAGCTGTCACATCCTAGAAGCAATAGACCAAAAACTTATTCTCCTGAAATGTGCCCAGGAAAAGTCACGCTTTACCTTATTTTATTACTTGAGGTCTCCCAAACCATCCAAGATTGATGTCAACTCTGCATATTTTGTCTACCCCTGTCAAGTTCTATCAATTCTTCTTTCGCTTTCTATTTCCTATTCCTCTGCCTAGTCTGAGCATTTATTAGCTTTCACTGAAATGCTTTCCTTTTAACAGGGCTACCTGTCTCCAATCTCCCCTCCATTCCTTCAAACCATCCTCACACTATTTCAAAATGCTTCTAAAACCAGGGACTGGCAAATGATGGCCTGCAGGCTAAATCCCAGCTTCTGCCAGTTTTATCAAGTTTTTAAAGTTGTATTGAAACACAGCCATGCCCATTCATCTACACATTTTTCAATGCTGCTTTCATGATACAATAGCAGAACTGACCAGTAGTGACAGAGACCATATGACCTAGTACTCAATCCTTTGAGAAATTTGAGATCCTTGTTTTAAACTCTTGCTACTCAAAATGCAATCCATGCACCAGAATCATCATCTTCACCTGAAAATTTGTTAGAACTGCAGTTTCAGGTCCCACCCAGGGGCTGCTCAAACAGATTATGTATTTTAATAAAATCTCTTGTAGATTCTTAGTAACATCAAGGGATCCCAAGCACTGTCCTCAGATACACATCTGATCTGACCACCCCCCTATTCAAAACCCCTGTAACTTCTTCAACCAGGCATCAGTACAAAGTGCAATCTTCATGTGTGTGCATGTGTGTGCATGTGTGTGTGTGTGTGCATGTGTGTGTGTGTGTGTGTGTGTGTGTGTGTGTGTCTGTCTGTCTGTCTGTCTCACTTTATTCTGTACCTTAGAGAAGGGCCATTAACCATGGAAGATCCACTCCAGTGGCCACCAAGAAAAATGCTTCAAATGCCTCTATCTAAACTGGCAACAAGTTTGATAAGCAGTTTAACAAAGGACACAATGAAGATTTCTTGGTGAGATGAGTAGTGCAGAAACACACAGGTGGGCCAGATACAGTGGGGCACATATGATCCCAGAAACTCAGGAAGAGAGGGAAAAGGATTCAAAGTTCAAGGCCAGCCTCAGCAACTTAGTGAGGCCCTAACCCTACCTCAAAATGAAAACTCAAAAGGGCTGGGGATGTGGCTCAGTGGTAAAGTGCCTCTGCGTTCAATGGGAGGGAGGGATAGAAAGAGGTAGTCAGAAAATTTGCACCAGGATGTCTCCCATAAGGATTTGGAAAGCCCTGTAGCTTGATACATTAGTGGATAAGCCGTTCATTCCTATGTTGCTATTCATTCTCTGATAACTCTTGTCACCTCATCCAACCAGAAGGTCATCTGATGCAACCATAAGGATACTGCAACACCTGCTTCCAAGTGACTGTATACCTTCAAGATTCTTGTCCAAGAGTGTGCTTCATTGAGATTTCAGAGAGTGCCTATTTCTACTTGTGTTTATTTGCAGTGTTTACCCAAATGGCACACTTTCTTAGGGACTTACTGTTACAACACCATGTTTTTTAGAAGTAAGGTTGTGAGGAAGGAATCTAGCTATCCCATGCATTGAAGTTACAGTCACAATTAGATACTGACCAAAAGTAAATGACAACAAACTCGCTTGCAACAGGCTCCCTACAGACCATTCCTAGAAGAACTGGAAAGATCATGCCACAACACAGTTGTTAAACGATTAATTTTACAGAAGAAAAAATCATGAATCTTCTGTTTAAGCAATACGAAGACGTGAAAGATCTTATTTAATCCAGTATTAATGAGGACATCGCAAGATGTTGCAAGTTCAAAGGAGACGTCCCAGAAGCATCCATTTATATGGATACAAGGATTGTTGAAATTAATTTAAAAACAGACACAGGGGTAGAAAAAGGGGCCAACTGATCTTCCACCTGGCAGAATTTATTTTTATGTATACCGACAAGAATGATTTTGCATTATGATTCATTATCCACAAGTTGCAACACAGGTCTGTGTTAAGGAAAGGTCAGAGTCACAGCACATGGAAATCTATATGCAGTTTCCCATTGGAGTCACTCAGGACTCTATTTTGCTTATTGCAGATTTTCTTCACTTTGGAGATTTGTTCATCTCACTAGAACAATGTCAGAGAGCAAGTTGTGGGTCTCTAATGCTCACAGGCTGTGCAGTCCCTATTCTCTCCCCTCTCTGGTAGCAGCTCTTCTCCTATTTGGGGAGCAGCTCCCTTACTTTTCTTTCCCAAGGATTGGCCCAGGAAAACAAAAGCCCCCAAGGAAAAATACTGGCTTATTACATGTGCTACTGTTTCAGTAACATGACATCTATTGATGCAAAAGTAATCTGTACAATGCGGGGTGTGGTGGCTTACATCTGTAATCCCAGTGACATGGGACATGGAGGTAGAAGGATGGCAAGCCTCAATAATTCAGGGAAGAGCCTTAGAAACTTACCAAGACCCTGTATCAAAATAAAATAAACAACTGGGGATACAGCTCAGTGGCAAAGCACCCCTGGATTCAATCCCCAGTATCAAAAATAAATGAACAAATAAACTGTACAAAAGTTCTGCCAAGAATGGGGATCATGCAGGGATCAAAACTTAAACTAACACCCAATTAGTTATCAAAGCACATGATAAGATACCTGTGGAAGAAAAGCAATTAGAAGCAGTTTCTTCCTCAAAGCCACATACTGGCTTTACCTCTCAGTCCCCTTAGTAATTACTGACCAATTTGATTAGCAGCTGAGTGAGATTTAAGGAGTCCTAGTTCAATGGTTCAAACTAACAGCCATCCCTCAGCATCCATGAGAGGTTGGTCCTAGAACCCTAATCCTAACCCTTGGGCATCAAAACCCCAAATTTGCATATAAAGTACACACATCCTCTTGTTGATCTAGTCTCCCTTACATCACACATATGCTTCTGATGAGGTTCTGGCTCCATGGAGTATCCTTTCTTGATATTCCTCTCCCAGGGAGCCTGCCAGATTTGCTCCTTTTCTACAGAACTCCACTTTCAACATCATGCTACTGTGTCATCAGTTTTGCAATAGTGTGATCAAAAGAACTTATAGGAGGAAAGTTTATTTTAGCTATGGGCTTCAGAGACCATGGTTGGCTGAGTCCATTGCTCTGGGTCCAATATGAGGCAGAACATCAGGATGGAAAGGCATGGCAAAGGAGCACTGTTCTGTTGTTCATGGCAGCCAAGAAGCAGAGAGAGAGATGGAAAGAGTTACAGGGAAGATGGACCCTGCCAAATACACCCCCACTTTCCCACTTCCTCTAGCCATATCCCAGCTGCCTGCAGCTACAATCCAGTTAGCTCATTCAACCTAGGTTGGACTGGTTAGGTTAAAGTTTTCACAAATCTATCATTTCGCCCTGAACATTCCTGCATTAACACAGGAGCTTTTTGGAGACATCTCATATTCAACCCGTAATACCCAGCTACACACATTGCCTCTACCATCCATGGCCACCATAGTGTGTGGTGTTCCCTAATCAAGTCCTACAGAAAACCACTAGACATTACTTCTCTTCTTCCTATGAAGTGTGTCCACAGTTTCCCGATTCCTCAAGGTTATTTCCTTATCAGCCTTCCTGCTCTCATTAATTCTGTTGGTGACTGATGTACAACAGTGTACACACAATTCTGAGTTCCTTTTTATATGTGGCTAACACTTCCACTAGAAAGTTTGTAATAGATTGATGTTAGGTATTATAGGAGAGGAAAAATTCCTTTCCCATTCTAATATCCTGCTTAAGACAGACTAATAAAAGAAACGCACAGAATTTATTTAATACCAGTTTTAGGTGACATAACAGTCTTCCTAAAAAAATGAAGACCCAAACTAACAGGTAAACCTAAAGAGTTCATGGCATATTAGATAAAGAGTAGATAGTTTTAAAGAAATACAATAGAGCAAAAGGGATATAAAAACAAATTTTCTTGAAAATGTTGCACTTTTATACTGCTCAAGAGTAAACCAAAGGCTGGGGATGTAGCTCAGTTGGTAGAGTGCTTGCCTTGCATGTACAAAGCCCTGGATTCAATGTTCTGAGACTGTGGCACTATGTCGAATGCTATCTATGAACACCACATGCACAGCCTACTTAACACTCACAATAGCCCAATTGGAAAGATGTCTCTTACAGTTTGGAGCTGAAATGTCCCCCAAACACCTGTGAATTAAAGGCTTAGTCTCCAGTGTGGTGCTATTGGGAGGTAGCTGAACCTTTAAAAGATGGGACTGAGGGGCTAGGGATATAGCTCAATTGGTAGAGTTCCTTGCATGCACAAAGCCTGGGTTCAACCACCACCACCACCACACACACAAAAAGGTGGGACTTAGAGGAAAGTCTTAGGTCATTGGGAGTAAGGCCTTGAAGGGAAATGTGGGATGCTGGGCTCTCTTTTCTTCTTCCTCCCAGCTGCCATGATATGAATAGCTTTGTTCTACATATGTCTCCTGCCATGATGTGCTTCTTACCACAGGTCCCAATACAACGGGATGGAAACCTTAAAACCTTGAGCCAAAATAAACCTTTTCTTAATTTATCTAAGATGTTTGTTATAGCAATGAAATACTCACTAACACAATGTCATCTTCAGGCAGGAATTATTCTCCCCATTTTGTAGACCAGGACACCAGGATTAAGAGCTTAGGCAACTAACCTCAAATCATTTGCTAGAGCAAAGTTTTAGATTTATGAATGCAAAAAGATCCAGCTCATTTATTTCTTCTGAACTTCTTCATAATATATTGACCTAGATGAATAAGCAGAGGGAAGCTGATCCACCAAACACCAAAATCTGTGACTCCCCACGTGACCTATCTTTGTCTATAGTCCCAATTCACTCTCATTTACTGCAGATGACCTTCACTTTCACAGAAATCACAGAGGGTCCCAAACCCATCTGAGGACACAGATTCAATATCATGCCTGGTTTCATCTTATTTAAACTAAAAACTTGTGTTATTTTCCCTTCTTGCTGCTTCTGCTCATAGAGGCAGCATTTTAACTATTCTCACCAATAATTTCAGAATCAAAAAAGTATATAACAACCATTTCTTAACAGAGCAATGGTGTTTTTAATAACACTGAAATATTAATTTCCTGAAATATTAATAATTGGTGTTTTTTCCTCCTTGAACGTGTGTGTAATGAGTATAAATTGTCAATAATTAATTACAAGACAAAAAGCCCAAACACCATTTTGCAGTCATTTTATGGAACTGATTTCCCTCCATTAACATAGTACTTGCATTAGAAGTAGTAGTGAAAGATTTATGTACTTAACCAGAATTAATTACAATAATGAAAGTTAACAATGCTGTATCTCTGTAAGGCAACAGAAGGCTACTTGTTAAGTAGCTTGAATCCTGATCAGTCTCTAAAATACTGAGTTAAAAGTATAATTGTTCTACCATTTTTTTTAAAATTAAGAACCCACCTAGTTTAAAGAACCATGCTGAAAATGGATTTATTTATTGAAATATTTAAAGAGTGCCCACTCTGTGCCAGTCACTTTTACAGGCATTGGGGATAGAGGGGTTTCTATGTAATAAACAATTTGCCCTTTGTCCCAAGTTCTGGGGAGGGAACTTTAAACCCCTGGAATTTCCCAAGGGATAGGAGAATCTTTATTACATATGGTGAGCCCCTTAGAACACACCTGATTTCATATAAACAAAGTAACTTACAGTGGGCCCCCCAGAGACTTAAAGCTGACTCAGGGCAGTGTTGACTGGAAGAATGGGGCCTTGAGCCATGTAATACTAGCCAACCTCTGGGAAAAAGAAAGGAGGTAGAAACTGAGCTTAATTTCATTATCAGTGACTCAATCCATTATGCTTACAAAAGTGATATCCCAATAAAAACTCTGAATAGGGGAAGCTTGGGAGATCCTCCCTGGTTGGAGACATACTGTAGAGTACATTGATGTGAGAGGAAGGGCTACTTATGTCCCTGAGGACACAGAAGCTGAGCTGGGAGACCTTATCAAGAATTCACCTGTTTTGGCTGGTTCTAAGCTGTATCCTTTTGCTGTAATTAAACCATAGCAGTAAGTACAGTGCTTTCCTGTGTTCTCCAGGTTGTTTTAGCAAAGTGTCAAACTGAAGTGGTAGAGGGAACCATTAAATTTGAATCCAGCTGATCAGAAGCAATGGTAGTTTATGGGGACTTAACCTATGGTCTAAATCTAGATAGTATCAGAAGTTACTGCAGAGTGAAAGATCTTGATCTCATGAGACTTTAACTCTAGTGGACAAAGAAGGTAGATGTCAAGCACATAAATTATAAACATTTCAATGAGGAATAGGTGCCTTGAAGGTAAGACAGGTTAGTAGGATGGGGAGCGACTAGCCAGAGGAACTAAAGAGATAGAATCTCAGACTCAAAACTACAAGATGAATGAGTTAAACTGGTGAGTAAACAGATATGGGCCCTGAACTTTTTGGATGACCACCAAGCAGAGAAATCCAGAAAAAGGAAGTCAAAATCAGTAACAGAAGAGGTCTGCTTATGAAAAGAGTCATTCACACACACACACAAAAAAAAAAATTAAAAAAGAAAGAAAATTTAATCATTAAGTGAATTTTCTGCTATATAAGTCACTTTTTCCCATTATAAAATGATAGATAGGACTTCCTGGGATATCTGTGTGGATAAGACACCAGGCAGAAACTACTATTTGGAATGGCATTGCAGATGGAACAAGGGTATGAAAAACTGTCAAAAGCCCTTTCTCAACTAGTCCTCTCTATCCCTACTACACTTGGCTCAGTGATGCTAAAAACTTTAGTATGTCCATCAATGAACTGGTTATGCTGTTAAAATCAAGATTCCAATTCCGGAGGTGTAGGAGAAGGCCCACAGTTCCACATCTCCAATAAGCTCTCAAGGGATGCTGAGGACATCCATCTAAGGACCTATTTTCAGTCATGAAGTTCAGGCCCAGCACTGTCCAGTAGAAAGAAAATGTGAGCCACAAATACAAACCACATTTTTAAAAAAATATTTATTTTTTTTAGTTGTAGTTGGCCACAACACCTTTATTTTATTTATTTTTACGTAGTGCTGAGGATCGAACCCAGGGCCTCACATGCGCTAGGTGAGCCATCTAACACTGAGCCACAACCCCATCCCCAAATCACTTTTATGATGTCAAATTTGTCAGTGGTCACATTAAAAAAAAAAAGGACAAGAAAAAAGAAAAAAACTCTGTTGATATATAATGCAAGAATTTTATTTAACAGTATACCAAAATAATATCTCAATATCAACAAAAATGTCAACCAGGTGTTTTGCCATCTTATTTTTGAGTAAAATCTATTGTACAATTAGAGTAAATCTGAATTTGAAGTTGCTACACTGCAAGGACTTAATGGCCACCTATGAGAAGGAGCCACCATGCTGTCAGGGCTGCTATTTATAAAACTCTGGCTACTGGGTAACTTCAGAACTAAGAGAGTAGACCTATAAAATCCAAGTCATGGCTGATCTTGTTGAAGCAATGTGTGTGTTGTTTTTTATAAGCAACCTTTAAGACTACCTAACAGGCTGTTTCCCAGCATTCTTTATAAATCAATGGTTACCTTACTTCTCATCTATCTCAAAACAGCTGCTGTTATTCGAGGACAGCAGGTATAAAGTGAGCATTTTTACAGGGGTTTCTTCTAAGCAAGGTAGACTGGATACAGGAAATGGACTTTTCTTACAAGGGAATTCTTCAGCTTGCTGGCTACAGAAGTCAGTAAGTGATCACTTAAAATGCCCTGGGAGGCCAGGTAATGCCCTATCCAAGTACCACAGGCTCCTCAGGAGAAATCAGAAGCTTGGCAATGCCCTATGACTCAAAGAGCCCAAACTTTCAAACTGATAAGGCAGCCACTGGCTGAATAATCTGTTTCCAATCCAAAAGCCCACTCTAACAGATGGGTAATCAGAAGCCAGTGCATTGGGCACTGTCTGCCATTATTCTGTTCTAAAGACACTATTTTCTCCCTTGGATTGATTTTTGTAAGTCACCTGAAGCAATGGTCTGATGAAGAATCATGTTGAATAAAAAGAAAATGAATTGCTCTGATCATTAAAATGATTTTTCAGATAAGGTCATAGGTCAAAGTAGGTATCTTTGTTCAGAAGGAATTATTGATTATTCCAACAATCGAAAACAGGGTTACAGTACATGGTAATTAGACATGGTTCAAAATAATAAGGTGTTTTTATAGAGGGAAGGAAAAGCAAAAACAAATTTTTTAAACTGAACCGTGACTGAAATGGTGAGAAGAAAATCTCTAACCACATAGACATAAATCATTTGTTCAGGAAACCTTTAAGGTCTAGTGTTGTGTTTTGCTTAGTTTTTCACTGATAGTGAATTTACCCAGTTTCAAGCATACAGAGATTTTATTATCAATGATTAACTGCTGCTGAGTGCCTGCCTTACCAATTAATACAATGAGGACTGATATATATAAAATCATTCAGTCCTTAAAATGATACTACAAGCTGTAAGGTTTTTTTAGCCCCATTTTATAGATAAAAGAAGAATCAACATGTCCAAGATCACAACTAGGAAGTAGGACAACAAATAAGCCTGGATCAATGACTCCAGACTTCCTATAACTGTGCACAGAATAGGTAATATCGCCCCTTTCAGTTCCAAAAAGTCCTAATAGTTTATTTTAAATTATTCCATAAAATAAATCAGAACCTGACTCTTATTATTTCTGATGACTGGCACTAGCTCAACATGTTGGGGACAAATAAAACCAATACACCTCTTACCTAAGTTATGTCTTGGATTAGCTATACTTTCTTAAGACTTGAATTCTTTAAACTACTAACTTCTAGGTTCCTTCAACTGCCATTCACTCTTACGAACCCCATTTCCATTGCCCCTTCAGGATCTTGTCTTCTGTATGGTACTGGGGATTGATCCCAAGGGCACTTTACCAATGAGCTACATCCACAGCCTTTTAAAAAATTTTTTTTTTTTATTTCTAGACAGGACCTTATTAAATTGCTAAGGCTGGTGTAGATCTTGCGATCCTCCTGCCTCAGTCTCCAGAGTCCCTGGGATTACAGGTGTGCACCATGCAAATCTGTTACCTTTTGAAACAGTCCTTTTATGCACTCCATTAGACCCTCTGGTGGGCTGTATTAAGAGACTAAAATTATGATAGGATCCTCTATCATTATCAGGAAATCAATGTTGTCATCAGGTAGCAAGGCATTGTGGAAAGGGTTGCAATTTGGAAAATTTGTCTCTGTGTTCCACAGCCTTGCCCCAACCCTATCCCCTACTCACAAAAATTTCTAATGGTAGATGCTCTTGAAGAATAAAATCAGGAATAGTACCAAGAAGGAACACAGAAACCAAACATCAGTTCAAGGCTATAAAGTAAACTGCCAAAAAGGACCACTGGTCTCCACTCCTCCCCATATTCTTGCTCTTGGCAATGGGTATTTGCAGCTCTTCTGGTAGAAGGTGGAGTCTACTTACATTCCCCTTTAATATAAACTGGTATTATGACTTGTTTTTGCCAGAATAATGGGGAAGAAATGACATTTTTCCAGTTATGATTCTAAGCCTAAGAAAGCTTACATGCTTCCATTTCAATCTCCAAGAAACCTGTTCACTATCACATGAAAACTTCAGGCTAACCTGCTAGAAAAACGAGAGCTCTGGAGACTAAGGAAACAATACCACAAAGTATAGCACTCTAGCACACTGAGTACTTTGAACTAATGGCTTGTAAGGGTTTTAGACACAACCTCTATTTCAGCCCCTATGCAGGTCACAGGATTTCTCTTTCCCAAACCAGCCTTAAGACCTCAAAATAATATTCCAACCTTGCCCTACATTCTGTTAAGCACAAGTCATAAAGAAATTCTCTGGCCCACCTTCTTTGATGAAGCATAAGACTTTCATTCCACAAATGGTCTTGCCTTATATCCAGGAAGAAGGAATGCCACACAGACAGGTCAAGAGACTTCCAGAGGAATGGGCCTTGCTGGGTCTATCTTCCTCACCTCATCCTACTAGCCTTCAATCACATGCCTTTTGTCCAATCAGATTTCAACAAGGCTGTCCATGCTTCATTGAACTTAAGTGTAAAAGGGGACCATTTTCCCTAGGTATTTTGGGTCTTCAATATGAAGGTTCCCATGTTGTATAGAACTCTGATTAAATAAATCCATTAAGCTTTTTTCTTGCTAACCTATATTTGCTATGGGAATAGAGGCTGTGATCCTTCCAAGGGTTGAGGAAAGGTACCACACTTTCCCTGCCTCAACAGAGACTACGTGCTACAGAGGTAAGCTGATTTAGTGGAAGTCATGTGAGATGAGACTGTCCCCACTACCCCAGCAGCTGATCACAGGTCCATAAGCAAGCCCAGGTGAGACCAGAATAACCACCCATCTAACACTACCTCAAACTGCAAAACTGCAGACCCATGAACTAATCCAACAGGCATTATGTTGAAGCCAGTAGACTAGGGTGGTTTATTATGGCCTTAAAAGCTAACTTGTATACATGACTATAGCTAACACATAAAACACTCAAGGAACTCTATGCAGTATCTATAAACACCATAAAATATAAAGTAGCACAATTTTAAAAATATATCATAAATACCCTCGTTTTAATAACACATGACTAATATTCTTACTTGTGCTTGCAGATACCTATGGAAAGAGAATCAGGCCACATGGACCAGAAAGGAGAGTGTTTTATTTTCCTTAAAGACCTCAAATTGTTATGGTGCAAAACATTACCTGGGTGAATCATACCAGTTAGTAAACATTCTATGTGCAATAGAGTTTATATAAATGGCCTTTTCAACAGTATTTACTAAGAAGACATCTCCTTTAGACTCTGCCCCTCCTTTTGATCTGTTGGTTAAAGCCAGAAAGTTCCTAATTTTAAAAAAAAAGGTAACAAAGATCTTATGATCTTACAATCAGCTGCACCCTTTCCCTCTGTCCTCATTAATAAATGCCATGTTTTGATCCATCACCCTTGGAAATTCTCTCGTGCATCCTTAATATTTGTGTCCCAACCTTTCTAAAGTCTATTCCAAATCTCCTTTAAATATAAAATTCACTCAGCTGGTTTCCCAACCTGTAAAATCTAAATGAGTGAATGACAATGGACCTATTATTATAAATTAATCATGGGTGAAGGCAGAACGTTTTCTGCCACATTATGGCACAGAAGAACTCAATTCCCAGCTGTATTTTCTGAGATTCAATATGGTATCTGCTCTTGTCAATCTTCAAGTTTTGAGATGACATAGCAGCAGTATTTGGTGGGAAGGAAGAGGGATATTAATCAGAAATCAAATTGTTAAGCTATAACAATTTGGTACCCACCACTGGTAAATCGTTATTTGTATATTATTAACATGAACTCTGTTGCATTCACTGCAACTGGATTGGTAAGAGTGAGAGCTTTCTGATTTGATGTTCCAGCTGGAATCCTGCCCTCACACTCATTAGTTGTCTATCCTCACACAACTGCATTTCAAAGGAGATGAAAATGATAGTCTTCCAAGGGTTAATATAAGGATTAAATGAGTTACTCCCTTTCCTTAAGTCCAAGATGCTACAGGCAGAACTACTTTTTATAACAATATCAAGAAAAAGCATTTAACAACATGCTGATTTGGAAGAGGTTAATTATGAGGGGGAAAGTACCTCTTTGAATTTATGAGGGTGAAGATAATCTACTTTTTAGCTCAGTGGTAGAGTACTTGCCTAGCATGTGTGAGGCACTGGGTTTGATCATTAACACCACATAAAAATAAATAAATGTCCATTAATGACTAAAACTAAAAAAATATTTTTAAAAAATCGACTTTCAACTTTATAAGGCTGAGCACTTAAAGCAGAACAGTGAAAAAGGCACTAAGGCTTAAGTGACGTATCTTTTAAGGACTCATGGGTGGTAGTCAACTTCTTGTTCGGCTGTGTCATCAGAGGGAACTGAATTCAATGCCAGCTCTGACACCATCCACATGTCTAGGTCTAGCCCTTAGTTTCCATAACACTCAAGCTATGCTATGGCATTTATGTAAAAAAAAAACATAAAATATAAATCATAACATACCAATACTAATGTGTCTCATACTGAGTACCTTAACAATATTAATATGTAAGCTGGGTGGGTGGTGTATACATGAAATCTCAGTGTCTCAGGAGGCTAAATCAAGAGGATCACAAGTTCAAGGCCAGCCTGGGCAACTTACTGAGATCCTGTGTCAAAATGGGAGAAAAAAATGACTGGGTGAATGTAGTTCAAAGGTAGAGCATGCTGGGTTAATCCCCAAGACCACACACAGAAAATTAGGATGTAACAGAAGTGAAATAGAACTAAATTTCCCACAATCCTGGCCCTACTATAATGTCTTGTGATGGGAGGAACTTTTCTTTCCTGTTTTAGTTTTGTAGAAATTAAATGTACTGACAGCATTAATTCTAATCTAAGAAATTACTTAGCATGGTGCTTGGCACACAACAGCTGCTTAGTGAATTTCAGCTCTTTTACTCATGATAATGCTATGTTCTGGTTATCAATTTATCCTCTAAAGATGCATTCTTACAGCTCTTATTTTATTGAGAAGAAGACTTAAATGAGATGAGCATTAATTTTAATGATAATAATGTTTAACAACACTTCAAACTTAAATGCAACACCACCAGTTCAATCCAAGCCCCTCATCAGACTTACTCTTTTCATTAGCATCATGACTGCTGAACTTGAACTCAATAAGGATCTGAAAGCAATAGCAATTGAATAGAATTGTGGAGCAGAGGGAGGCAATGCCAGGTTAGGCATCTCCCATGCAAAAAACAACTATCTACTGATCATTCTTGATGTGCCTGGAGTTACTGTACCTCATCCATTCCTGCTAGCACAAATTGAAGTCAATAGCCTGTTTTCACCATTTCCTTTTTCCAGAGAACAAATTTGGGTCTATGAGAATCCAAGTAAACAACTCAGGATCACATGAACAGTTTATATTTGAGTCAAGACTTTTATACGTCAAAGACACATGAGATAAGGTACATAGAAGGTACAACTATAATATTCGACCCTTTCCTTCAATCAACATTCTCATTTAATTAGCTTGATCCTGAGTGCCTTCTCTAATATGATGGGAATGGAAGAGATTATAGCAGGAATCTTGTAAATGTTTGATGTTTCTATAAGGATATCAAAAAAATGAAACAAATGATTACTCAGTATTGTAGTCAGTTCTATTGCTGCAGATCAAGCAAAATAATACTACACATTATGGACAGATGCTCAACTAGAATAAAAGTGTACAGCCAAAATTGTTATGTAAATCTCATATAATTTCATATAGAATTGATGGTTACCAGCCTTAAATCATTCTAAGTAGGGAAGAAAAAAAGATTAAAAATAATAAACTTTTGCTATATCAGTAAAGTTTTCTTAAAGCAAAACAGCTCTAAAGAAAATACAATAAAATACTCCTGTAATTCCTTGTAAATGACTTATACAAATCTACTCCTATGTACTTCTTTGTACATTGAAACTAATACTTTTAAGAAAAGATTCTTGAGCTTAAAACTCGATTATCAAGATAATCTACTTAATGGCTGCTAAACAATATCAACATGCCATTAAAAAAAACTAAAACCTTCCATCTCATTCTTATATACTAATAATTTGCATGTATGGTGTAGTATCTACTTCTCAGCTATTTGTTTATGAATAATTGCAAAAGAAACTTAAGTCTATTAGAGCTGCTGTAACAAAATACCAATGACTGGGTAGCTTATAACAATAGAAATTTCTCACAGTTGGAAAGAGTAGGAACCCCAAGATCATGTCTTGGTGTCTTCCTTGCTCAGAGTCCCATGTGATGGAAGGGACAAGGCAGCTCTCTGATTCTATTTTATAAGCTCTCTACTCCCATTCCATAAGGGCCAGCCTTCCTGATTTCAATCCCAAAGACCTATATTCTAATATCAAACATTGGTAATTAGGTTTCAGTAACTGAATTCAGATCATAACAGACACAAAAACATGCACTGAATTAAGTGGTGACGACATATTTTTTTAAATGCACCTTTGAATAGACAAATTATGATAAATTTGATACTTTTAAAGTAGCATTTTCAGTAGTCAATTTAAAGGAATTTTTCAGAAATTGCTCCAAGATAGTTTTTTTGACTGATATCCATCTTAATAATACGACTTCATCAAATATTGGCTAGAGTTTTTCTTTAGGCTATAGAGTTTTATAAAGTTTATTGTGAATATCTTGCAAAACAAAATTACCTAGAGAATATGTATATTCTAGCCAGGTGTAATGGGAGACTGAGGCAGGAGAATCATAAGTACTAGGTTCAGCCTCAACCGCTTAGTGAGATCATGTCTCAAAATGAAAAATAAAAAGGACTAAGGATGCACCCTGGTGGTGGAGCACCCCTAAATTCAATCCTGAGAAGCAACAAAACAAAATCGGATTCAAGAATTTGTGTACTCTATCACAGATATGCTTTTGTTTTAAAGTTTTACATAGTTGATCGTATTTTCTAACCTGTTGATTCTGTGTCTTATTCTCACACCAGCAATTTCTTATCTATTGGATTTAAATGGAAGTTATAGCCCAAGATACATGATTGATAGCTTTAAAAGCAAAAGATCGATAATGGATCAACCGTCAGCACCACTGTTAAATCTGTCCCTTATCTATCAGGCTGCAGTGTATCACAGCAGAGTATGTAATTACAATTTTTCATAGGTCTACAAACTTTCTCTGACATTAATATGATTATTTCCTGGGAAGCTATAACTTTAAGCAATTCCCTGAACTTCAAATTTCATGAATCAGCACCTTGGATTCAGGATTTGAACTGTCAGCAAATCATCCTTTAAAAGTGAGTATTTCCTGGAACACTTAGTTTTAAAAAAAGAATCAAAGCCATGCAGTTCTCCAAAATTTTCACAGACCTGGGTAGGTCTGTGCTAAGAGCCACAGCCAAGTAATATGATGCATGGCATTTTTGGTTGAAAGGTGACGCCAGCATTTTAGATAAGACTGTGTTGGCTAAATTTAGGATAAATTCCAGGTCAGCTGGAAATCTTCACAGAAAGTTGCATTTCATTTTGATTCATTTAAAATATTTTAATGAAAAAAATCAATTTAAACCTCTTCCCCTGTTTTTTGGGGAGAGGGTACTAGGAATTGAACCTAGGGGTGCTATACCTCTGAACCACATCCACAATCCCTCGCTAAGTAGTTCAGGCTGGTCTCTGGTTCTGATGGGGAATCTCTCCTATACTGGATCACAAAATCAAGAAGACCACACACAACATTTTGGCTTTGGCTTCAATTTTACTAGAAAACAAGTATAATCATGATTAACCTGTAACTACAGAAGGAAACTAGTTTAACAGTTTCCCTTCTTTCTTGTTACAGCAAGGCTGGGGATGCAGAGGAACCAACAATATAGGAGAGGGGAAGCTTAGACAAACCACTTGCTTGAAGATTCTCTCACCAGGAAAATCTGGGAAACTTTGAACACCAAAATAATTCAATACAGTAGTAAATTTTGAACCAATAAAAGGATGTAAATATAATTTCTTAATGGGAGATAAATACATAAAGAGGAGGAGGGGGAGAAGTAGAAAGGAGAGCTCTGTCTTACACTAAAATTCTGAGCACCAACTAGTGCATATGGAGTGCTAGCATTGGAAAATTACCATTTTGCACATTTCATAACAAAGCTGGGTTCAAGCAAGAATCATTTACAGATACTGAATTACTGAATGCAGGGGACATTTTTGGAATAAACCAGAATGTCTGGCATTAAAGTGTCTCTCAAAAATATGTTAGTGGAAAAGGAATACATAATAACTAGACAATGGAGAAAATGGATTCCATGGCAAGGTGATCAACTAAACGTCACCAGCAAGAAGTAGACAGTATCATGTGCCTTCACGTGTGATGCCTAAGGACACAGCTCCTGTCATGAGTAAACAGAGGCCCCAAACAAGAAATGAGAGTTGGTAAATTTAACTCTCTATCAGTGTTAAGTTCACTTAAATTGATAATTTCATGGCGATTACATGGGACAATGATCCCTATGCTAAAGGAATATACACTGAGAGTTTGAGCCAAATGCAATGTGGTATGCAATGCAGTTTTAGTTCAATTAGAAAGAAATCCTGAGCACATATGAGACAGAATGTCAATGAATGAACTTTATCCATGTCAAATAATAGGATAAAATTCATTCATTCAAGACATGAATCCTAGTACAGTACCATGTGTATTCTTCATACACAGCAAATTTTTCCCATCTCAATTAAGCTTAAAAAATGGTTAGAAAGATCATTATCTATACACATAACAGTCTTGTGCACCTGGAAATTATAAGATATATAAATAAATGTTTGGAATTAGTAACTGAATTTAGCAAGATTATTGAGTATTAAGTCATAGTATTTCTAAACATCTGCAACAAAAATAAACAAACCTTTAATAATATCAAGCAGCCCTTCACTAAATAACTAGAAGTAAGTCTAAGCAAGGATACAGAGTCCCTATTGGATCTATATATACAATGTATGTATATATACAATGCACTAATTTAAAATAATCAAAGAAAATAGACCAGTAGAAGAAAGGGAAGAGGGGGAGGGAGAGGAGAGGGATAACAAAAGTACTGAGAACTGAATTAGAGCAAATTATATTCTATGTTTCTGTAATTATGTCAAAATGAATTCTAATGTTAGATATAACTAAAAAAAACTAATAAAAAGTCAGGAAAAAAAAACAAAACCAATCTCAAACAAACAAAAATTAAAACAGTACTAAGAAAATATAGAAATTTCAATAAAAGCAAGACAGGGCATACAATATTTATGAATTAAAAGGGCATTTTTATGATATAAAATCCCTTCACGCTGACTACTATAGCTACACTAAAATGACAATAAAATTTTGGCAGATTTTGTTTCCATAGACAAATTTTAATTGTGATTCCTTTATATGGATAAACAAAAGGCTAAGATGATTCAAAATAATTTTCATGAATAAAGGTGGTAGATTTATACTGGTAACTAAACTTTTGTAACTTTAATAACTGAAAGTCTAAAATTGGTATAAGTGTTAGCAGACCAATGTGCCATAATCTAGAATTAAATCCATACATAACTGTGCATTTAATTTGAAACAAACATAGTACTGTTACAGATATGAGGAAAAAATGCAGATGTGAATAACAGGAATAAGTCAGTTGGATACTCCTAGGACATTTAAAAAAATCTTGATATATACTTCCCTATCTCCCTACACAAAAGTCAATTCCAGATGACTAACTGTAATGTGTGTCATGAAGTTGACACATGTATCTTACTTGGGGTACAGAAGTTAATATTCATGGGAGAAAAGGTAAATAACCTATACTTCATTTAAAAACATACCAAAAACACTGTCAATAATAGGAAAAAGGAACTGGGCATGGTGGTACATGCCTGTAATCCCAGCAAATTGGAAGACTGAGGCTGGAGTTCCAGGCCAACCTAAGCAACTTAGTGAGGCCCTAAACAACTGTCTTTAAACACGTAAAAGGACTAGCTATGTGGCTCTGTGGATAAGGGCCTTTAGGTTCAATCTCTAGTATGAAAAAAAAAAAGAAAAATTATAAAAAGTTAAGTCAGCCTGAAGGAAAACATGTTTGTTATGTGTTGATAAATTATTGAGGAATATGTTGAATAATTGATGAATGTCACCCAAGCAAATTATGTGCAAAATTCTTATGACTGATAAGAAACACATCAAATTTAGTAAGAAAATGGACAACAGACTTGGAAAAAAGTATACTCCATAAAGCAAATGAGTATCTACAAGATTCTCAAAATTACTATCCTTCAGGGAAATGGACATGAAAACAAGAAGGCAGCACTGCATACCAATTAGGTGGGCTAAAAACAAAACAAGTGGCTAAAGGCAAATATCAACAAGAAGCCAGCTACAGTGGCTCACACCTGCAATCCCAGCAACTTGGGAAGCTAAAGGGTAGGATGACCACAAGTTCAAGGCCAGCCTCAGCCATTTAGCAAGATCCTGTCTCAAAATCAAAAATAAAAAGGGTTGAGGATGTAATTCAGTAGTAGAGTGCCCCTGGGTTCAATTCCTAGTATCTGTTAAAAAAAATAAAAAAGGTTATCAAGGATATGGAGCAACTAGGCTCTCACAATTGGCTGATGGAGTGGAAATTTATACAACCACTTTGAAAACTATTATGCATTATATACTAAAGATAAATCTTGGCATATACTTTGGTACTTTCTTGGTACATACACAAGAGAAACTTGTGTTCTATAAAAACCACACATAAGGATATTCATAATGGCATTATTTATAATTCTGCTATAATCAAAAAAGTGGCATACATTGGGACATTCATAAAATGGAAAATCATGTATCAATAAATGATGGTGATCAATAAATGACTTGTATTTTTTTCCTTTAATATCATGGGTTTGGCCCAGGGGCACTTAACCACCAAGATACATCCCAAGCCCTTTTAAATTATAATTTTGAGACAGGGTCTTGCTAAGTTGCTCAGGCTGGCCTTGAACTTGTGATCCTCCTGCCTTGGTCTCCCAAGTCTCTGGATTATAAGTGTGCATCATCATGCATATCTAGTGATCCATAAATGAATGATTCCCTTTAACATTCAATAGAAATGAACCTTGAAACATAATATTGTGAAAGTATCCAGATACACTAGAGTATATGATATAGGCTTTATATTTATGAAAAGTTGCAATCAATCTTCCACACTAGATATCAGGATAACCATTATCAGAGAACAGAAGTACATGTAGAATTTTCCCTTTATCAGGATGGGCATCACAAATGTGCATTCTATATCACAACTCCTCAATCTGTATACTCACGGATTCAGCACAATAAATAGAAATTCTCTATGTTACCTACAAAATACAGTTTGATGTAACTATAACAATCAGCTTCAACTAAGTTCTGCTGCATTAACAAATCATCCCACAAATCTCAGTGGCTTACAACAGGAAACACATCCTTCTATTTCCTGTAGATGATAGGCTGTGGGTGTGAAGAGCTATAACAGGACTGCAGAATGGCTCTTAGATTTGGCATACCTCCTTTCTTCCCCATGTCCTCCCAGTCATAGCAAATTCTAAGGACAAGGCTCCCATCAAGGAATGGAAGACACCAAGAGTAATGGTCCAAAATAAGACCTATCATCTTGCCCTGACCTTATCAGCATCTTCATCTTTTGTACTTAACATTTCAAGTGCCAGCAAGAATGGTTTGTTAATGGTTCTTTTTACACATTCTGCACCCCTATGCTGCAGTCTTTGTTTACCCCCCCTTTTCCTTGGCTTGGAATGTCCTTCTGTTCTACCAGTTTTTCACCTGACTAAATCCTATCCAGGGTTATCTAAGGTAATGTTCAGATAATCAAAGACCTAAGCAACCTCATTCTACTTGGGACCTCATTTTGCTCTGAAACTTAACCCCAGACCTACTGCAGTCCTAAAGTCGAGAAATACCACAGAAAGCTCTGTGCAAACAGTTCTTGGAAAAGGTGAAGATGGTGATTTCCTAAGATAGGCCAAGATATTGAAATATCAGATGGCCCCCACCTAGGTGTGGTGACCAATATCTAAACTAGAAGCCTTGCAGCTTGGCATGACCCCCCCCCTTGTGACACCCTCACGGTTTAAACCAATCATTTTTAAGTGTGTCAACCCCTTAAACTAACCAATAATCCTTTCCAGATTCTTTCCTGCCACTTGATACGATACACTAATCATGTTTTAGAGTTGTTTTATGATTTTCCCATGGTGTGTGATGATTTGCTAAGAGATGCTATGATGTATGTGAAATCCCTGCCTTCCCAAAGAGTGTATAAAACTGCTGCAAACCCTGGGCTCAGAGCCTCTCAGCGTCACCAGATGCTATGTGCGCATGGAGGACGGAGCTAGCCGGCAATAAACACCTCTTTGCTGCTTACATCTATCTTGGTCTCTGGTGGTCTTTTGGGGGTCCTGAATTCGAGCATAACAATAATTCAATGCATCACATTCAAATTATTTGAAACCCTATGTGGCATGGACAGATATACCCTCATTAGTGTTTCCAGAAACAAAAGGCAACCAACAATGTGTAATAAATACCAGTTCTTCCTTTCCACTGAGAAACTTCCTTTGACTCCTGCAGAATAAGTTATATACTTTGCTACAGAGATATCTCTGGGCATACATTAGACATCTATACCTCTGCTTTCAAGTTCAACTCTACCATTGCAGAATGGGCCACTTGAAGATATGCTTTATTTACTATGTGGTAGTCAGCTTTTGTATCAGTGTGACCAAATTACCTGAAATGAACAACTGAGAGAAGGAAAAATTTATTTGGGGCTCACAATTTCAGAGGTCTCAGTCCATAGGTGGCTGACTCCATTGTTCTGGGCACAACGTGAGTCAAGGACATCATGGTGGAAGGGCCCAGCAGATATTCCCTCTGTGACACACCTCTTCCAGCTGAATAAGAATAGATAATGGTCAGACAACAGGCCCCAATTATGGTCTTATTTAAAGGCAAAGACTGCACACCAAAAAGCTAACAGAGATATTAATAGGCACCAAAAAGACCTTTTGCAAATGTAAAAACACCATGAAGGGTCCCCTGTGGGAACACTCCAGCCAATTCCTTTGTTTCAGAGAGGCAGGGAAATAGAAGGTAGAAGTGAAGCCCATTGGGAATTATAGAAAGGACTAAAACTCCAGGAACAGCCAACAGCCCTGATACTTTTTTAATGCCTATAGAACACAAACATTGATCCATGCTCATAACCCAAAATCAGACAAGCCCCTGGGCTACCATACAAAAATGAGTTTTCTTGCTGTCAGGCTCCCTCCCAGATCATAGGATTTTTTTTAACCTCAGTTAAATAAATCCTATTCCATTTATTCCTCCCTTTAATTACTTTCTGTAGACTTTATTCTTCAAATTTGTGATTGGCGAAGCAGAGAATCTAGATCCACAGTTACCACCATTCAAATCATGATGGACTGACTTGGTTATAGCTCTGATAATCTAATTAGTGTATCTCTGGATATTCCTGCATTAATAGGAGCTTTTGGGGACAACTAAAATCCAAAACTCTAACAGTACACATTGTTTCTCCAGCACACAGTAGGTGCTCAATAAGTGCTGGATGGATTGTGGCATGTTTCAACTTAAAACTGATTTTGGGCAAAGCACATAAGGAATGCAAAGGTAACTGTTATCACCCCAGTGCTATAAATGATAATTCCTATTTTATTAATATCTCATTTTCTTAAAGCACTATTATTCTAAGGACAAGTTATTTTCTAGGTTCTTGGTCCAATGAGACTAACAATCTGTTAAAGAGTACAGAAGTTCACTCTGTATCAATGAACAGAAAACACACTTGCATTCCTGAAATGTCAAAGGTAGGTACCCAGCAAACGTTGTTTTAAGGTGCAGAGATGTCTCCTATTAGTTGGTGTTGGTCCCTGATCCCATCCCCCAATATAGCTGACAAGAAAAAGCACTCCTGTGGGAATTTTAGAACATCTCAGAGTAAGTGTGAATGTAATAACCCATAGAGTACTAAATGGATGGCAAATGACCAATATAAATATTTATCTCAACTCTCCTCGGAGAGCAAGTGAAACATTTATGTATTCAAATATATCTTCCCAGGCTTGCCCCTTAAGGTGACAGAGAAAAATCTTTGGAAAAATAGCATTGCACAAATCTTCATGAAGGCATTAAAAATCGTTTATCACTGCCACCCTTATTATACCAAATGACTTTTCATAGTACTAAAAAAATATATGGTGAAAGGCCTTGGGGTGTCATGGCAACCATCCTTCTAGAAAGGCATCCAGGGCTCACTTCTGAGAACATGAGACTCTCCCAGCTGTCTTCTCCCATTTACTTTGAGAAATGGCCATGCTCTCCCCCCTTAGTCTATCAACATGAGTATTTCAGTTATTTCTGTATGTGGCAATTGATTTATGCAATGCATCTGACTACTTGTGTAGAAATATCTTGACAAGGCAAATATTACTTTAAGACTTCATCTATCCTTCAACTCCTATTCTCCCCCCCCCAACCCAACCAATTTCCTTGAGGTCCAATGATGCATTTAAGTCAAAATGATCAATAACTATGTCAACAACAATAGCAGCTAATAGCAAGTGCTTTCTAGGTACCATTCATATGGTAAGCACATGGTAAGCACATGGAGCAGAGAAACATCACTTAATGCTCATGGTCACCCTGTAAGGAGAAGGCTCTTAGAATCCCCACTTACAGTGAACGAAATGGACTTGAGAATATTGAGACATACATTCATCCAGCTTAAGTGCAGGATTTGTGTTCTGATGTCAAACTGGTCCTCTTATCCACAACATAAGAACAATCTTTGATTATTTTTAAAAGTTCCTAAGTAAAAGTCTTTAGGGAATTGCTTTAATAAATGAGTAACACAAATGTCAAAGAGTGCTTTCTACATATCTATCTGCCCAACAGAACAATCTAGGAACTGAAGATGCAGTTGGCAGTCATCATAGGATCAAGCGCCACATCATTTATTTAGGTCTTTTATGAATTAAATATTCTTGATCTTGTAAAGTTCCCTGGAGCCTAGAAAAAAGTATTTGTAGATGAATAATTGTTTTTGTTAAGCACAACCTTTCCTGACTTCTATACAGTTCCTCTAGCCAATATTTTTGTGCCTACATTTAGGACTTTCATTACTAACCCCGATTTTGTCTTTGAATATTCTCTGAGCTTAGAGCCCTTCTCCAGGGATCACTGACAACTGAAGTCTATGATGGGTGCTTCTATGAAAACTACTGCACATATGTGATCTTGTGGAGCTAATGAATCATTTTTCATGTGTAACCAGTTCTACCACATCCTGAGAAACAAATAGCTCACTTGAAATGATCAAACATCCCTAAGGAAAAGCATTCCCACTATTATTTATTTAGGAAAAGAAACAGCAAATGATACTGGAGCCCAGTGCTTTAAAAACATAATTTGTAAGTAACAAAAGTAGGAATTAGTAATCATCTTGGATATTCTATCAGGTATTATACTAAAGATAGTTACACATATTTCCTCAGTTAATTTGCATGAGAACCTTATAAAATAGCTGTTAATGTGTTTATATATCATTGATTTTTTTAAAAATTTAAGGCTTCTAATTTATTTCTTCTGAATTTCCCTTATTTTATGTATCTCATTGCTTTAGCTATTCGAGAAAATTATAGACTCACTTTCTACCTTAGGTCAAAATGAAAAAATTTCATTTTCTCCATCTGCCTATCTTCCCTGTTTCCTTTGCCTATTATTCCATCTGGACTTTTGCCTCTGTTTCTCGTGTGTCTGTCTCTCCCCTTTTCTCTGCTCTTTTTCTATTGCTCTGTCTGGCCTCCTTTCAGTGTCTGTCTCTCTGTCTCTGTTTCTCTCTCTGCTTTTTATCTATTGCTTTATCTGGCCGTGTATGTGTGTGTGTGTGTGTGTGTATGTGTGTATGTGTATGTGTGTGCGCGCGCCCTGTCTACTGCCCTGTCTGGTATCTGTGTGTGTGCATGCACACATGTATTTTCTTTGTCTATTGTTCTGTCTGGCTTTCTGTCTCTCTCTTTGCCTGATTCTGACTCTGTCTCTGATTCATGCTCTTTGTCTACTACTCTGTCTGGACTTTTCTCTCTCTCTTTCTCATATCATCAAACAAGATCCTACTTGCTTTCAAAACAAAGATAAAGGGCATTCTGCTTTTATTGTTAACAAACCAAGCACATACCTGCTTTACAAACTGCTTTTATACAAAGTCATCCCAGGATAAGCTGGAATGCAAAGCCAAGGCAGGGGAAGAGAAAAGTTTTCAAAGTATTAAATCATTCAATTTTAGATTCACTTGGACACCACCAGGGACACTTTCCTCAGAACATACTAGGAGTTGAAAATGTTTTCCTATTTTGTTTAGGCTCATAAGCTATTTCTAGTGTTCTTTCAGAGTCATTATGATGGATCCCATAAGGATTAATAATGTCAAAACATCCACCTGGCCCATTGCAAATACATCTTCTAACTCAGGATGCATTAGTCTTCATGGAATGGGAACTTCTAAGCTGTCAAAAAAAATGACATTAGGCTAACATTAAAGAGAACTGTTACTTTCTAAAACATGATTCTCACCCTTCATCGGGAATATTCTTCAAAGGGTCTCTAGTCTCAACTTATCAAATATAGAATTCCATGTAAGAAGAATATGCAAATCTTCATTTGGGGAAAGAAAGTGTCCATAATTTTTACTCGATTATCAAAGGCATCTGTGAGACCACTGTAAAACACTCTTAAGGAAAAAGCTAATATAGGGATATAGAACCCATTAGCTTTTTGGGTGTCACACTCTATTTTTTCTTCTGCCTCATAAGATATGCACACAGAGAAAAAAGAGCTCCCTTCACTTAATTCTATGAACTTATATTAATTAGATGACTTACTAGACTAGATTAGAAAATACTATAATGAGTGAATGTAGCAATTTTTTATTGTCATCCAACCAGAAATTTAGCATATTTTGATAGCAGAAGCTACCAACAGGAACAGACAAATGCCATTTCCAAGACACCTACTCTAAGCAGGTCACACTAACAATGATCACCTTATTGTCCTCAATAGCCCATTTTGCAAATGAGAAGCCTGAGCATACAATGGTAAAACTCTTGCTCTAAGACATAAGACCTGTGAGTTGCTGAAGAAAGAATTCTGCTTAGTCTACTTCTGAATAAGGGAAAACTTTCATTGTGTGACAGCTAGATGTGAATCACTTTAAAAAGAGACCCTGAGCAGGGAGCATGAGTGGTTGTTCTTAGTTGACGGGTTAAGTAAACCTGTCAGTAGCAATTCCAAGGACTTAAGGGAGGAAAATTATCTCAAATGATGCCTATCATCGGTCACACCAATGAAAATTTGAAAGAACAGCAAAAATGTAAAATGTTGAGGACTCAACATGGCGGCGGGTGGGGAGGCAGCACTTTCAATACCTCCTCAACCACGTGGACAGAGAGACCCATGAGTTCAGATTCTACCTGCTGAGAAACTCCCAGCAAAATTCCGCTTAAGTGAGATCTGCTAGGGAATGTGTGATTATTGGAGGTGACAAGACGGGTGAATCTTGGCCACGCAGCACGGAGGTCTGGGCTGCCGCCGCCACTGCCTGGCGACCAGCACAGTAGGAGGCGGTTCAGCATTGTGCAGCGGAGAGACCCTAAGAAGAGGTTGCTAATCAAGCCTTCATGAAAAAGTGAACCAGAACTGAATCCGAGACTGGGACAGACCAGAGACAGGCCAGACCCACCCCTCCCATTGGACACTCCACCAAGGAGTCTGGGGCCTGCCATAGCAGAGAGCTGATGTCACCATAGTTCGGTGGATGGGATCACTTCCCAGCGGAATCGGCTTTAGCAGGTGTGTGACTCCAACCCCCTAAGATACATATAGCTGGGAAACCTCAAAAATCTCGCCGGAGAGATCTGTGGGCGTGACTGTAGGGGCCGAGGGAAGCAGAGGGTACTCCCGATCTCCAACTCCCCATACCACTAGCGGCAAGGCCTTAGCCGCCAGTTCCCTGGGTGTGGCCACCAAAGGGGTCTGGACAAATTAAACTGTCAGTTCCCAGATCACCGCTCCACAACCCTGGGGTCTGGATGAATGACAGAGAGAGTGATCGGTCGTTCGGGAAATAGGGCACGCAGTGGGGCTGCAAGTATAACCAGATCCTTGGAGATGACCTCCGGTGAGCGGGGTCTGGCTGGCTGGCAAGAGGAAGGGGGGAGGGCCTGGAGAAGAGAAACAGCTCTGGATTAACAGGATCCAGTAGGGGAAGAGGAGTCACCTTACAGGGATTGCTGCCAGCACATAGAAGGAAGAAGCTCGGCTCGGAGGGCACAGCTCTGCCTACTAGAAGAGAAGAAAATAAAACTCTAAGACTTAATTTATCTATTTTTCCCTTTCTTTCTTTTCCTTTTTCAATTTTTATTGTTCTTTCCATTCTCCTCTATTCTACGTATCTTTCTCTCCCTCTTTTCCTTTAAGGACTCCTTCCTTCCCCTTCCCCCTAACTTTCATCCCAAGCATTAAGATTTTCAATATGTGTATTTTTCTAAATGCAAATAGGTGATTGTTTCGAGGCTGTCTATACGGCTCTGAAATACCTAGCTATTACCAAATACCCTGATCCATTCGCCTGTTAATATTCCCCTTCAGCAGAGGAATCTTCCAAATTAGCCAACACATACTAACCTTCATACCATCATAGGACCCGACTTAACTATAAAGTCCTAAGACCAAACATCAGATCACTATATGCCTACAGAATCCATAAGCCTTTTATGAATCGAATGAATCAGCTTCAAATTACGATAAAGCCCAACATCTCTAGGCATAGTCTCCCACCACAAAGGAGAAACCACAGAGATATACAAAACCAAAACAAATTTATAGGAGAAAACAGAAACACAGCAGTTTAACAGAGTTGGAAAGTAACGTGAGTACCATGAAAAAAACAAGGGAAAAAAAATTACAAACAATGCAGGAAAACTTAAATTTACAGGAGAACCTAGAGGCATCAGAAAAATGGACAGAGAAATAAATCAAGGCATACCTGACTCAGATGGAATGGAATCTTAAAGAAGTCATTAGAAAGCAAGTGCAAACAATGAAAGAATACTTTGAAAATGAATTGCATAAGCAGATTCTAGAAGCAAAAAATGAACTCTACCAGGAGACAGAGATTTAAAAAAAAATCAAACAGTAATCCTAGAAATGCAGGAAACCATAAACCAAATCAAAAACTCAAATGAGAATATTACATATAGACTAGATCAAACAGAAGTCAGATCAGATAATGAAGACAAAGTTTATCAACTCGAAAAGAATATAGACAACGCAGAAAGGCTGGTAAGAAACCATGAGCAAAACATCCAAGAGATATAGGATGTCATAAAAAAAAAACCAAACTTAAGAGTCATTGGGATAGAAGAAGGTATAGAGGTCCAAACCAAAGGAATGAACAATCCATTGAATGAAATAATCTTTGAAAACTTCCCAGATATGAAAGATCGAATGGATTGCCAAATCCTGGAAGCCTAAAGGACCCCAAACGTACAAAATTGTAATTGACCAACTCCAAGACACATTATTATGAAGATATCCAACATACAGAATAAGGAGAGAATACTAAAAGCTACAAGAGAAAGGAGGCAGATTACATTCAGGGATAAACCAATTAGGTTAATGCCTGATTTTTCATCACAGACGTTGAAGGGAAGATGATCCTGGAACAACGTATTTCAAATACTGAAAAATAATGAATTCCAACCAAGAATATTGTATCCAGCAAAATTAAGCTTCAGGTTTGACAATGAAATTAAAATATTTCACAATAAACAAAAGTTAAGAGAATTTGCAGCCAGAAAACCAGCACTGCAAAGCATATTGAGCAAATCACTATGAGAAGGAAATGAAAAACAGCACCCAAAAGTAACAGTGGGAGGTAACTCAGTAAAGAGGGGGAAAATAACGAAAAAGGAAAAATAAGCCAAATTAAAATAAATAAATAAATAAACATAACTGGAAGTACAAACCATGTATCAATAGTAACCCTAGACGTTAATGGCTTAAACTCACCAATCAAGCGACATAGGCTAGTAATCTGGATTAAAAAAACAGATCCAACAATATGCTGCCTTCAGGGGACTCATATGATAGGAAAATCATACACAGGCTGAAGGTGAAAGGTTGGGAAAAATCATACCACTCATATGGTCCTCGGAATCAAGCAGGAGTAACCATACTCATATCGAATAAAATCAACTTCAAACCTAGGTTAATCAAAAGGGATAAAGAAGGACACTATATACTGTTAAAATAAACCATTCACCAACAAGACATAACAATTATCAATATGTATGGACCAAATAATGGTGCTGCAACGTTCATAAAACAAATTCTCCTCAAGTTCAACAATCAAATAGACCACAACACAGTAATTATGGGGGCCTTCAACACACCGCTCCCACCATTGGACAGATCCTCCAGACAAAAGTTGAATAAAGAAACTATAGTTTCTCAACACAATCAATAACCTAGACTTAACTGACATATATAGAATATATCAACCATCATCAAGTGGATATACGTTCTTCTCAGCAGCACATGGATCCTTCTCAAAGATAGACCATATATTATGCCATAGGGCAACTCTTAGTAAATATAAAGGTGTGGAGATAATACCATGTATCTTATCTGATCACAATGGAATGAAACTGGAAAATCAATGATAAAAGAAGGAAGGAAAAATCCTGCATCACCTGGAAAATGAACAATATGTTACTGAATGATCAATGGGTTACAGAAGACATAAAGGAGAAGATCAAAAAATTCTTAGAGATAAATGAAAATACAGACACAACATATCGGAATCTATGGGACACAATGAAAGCAGTTTTAAGAGGGAAATTCATTGCCTGGAGTTCATTCCTCAAAAAAAGAAAAAAAAAAACAACAAATAAATGAGCTCATACTTCATCTCAAAACCCTAGAAAAGGTAGAGCACAACAGCAAATGTAGTAGAAGGCAAGAAATAATTAAAATCAGAGCAGAAATCAACAAAATTGAAACAAAAGAAACTAAACTTGATAAAACTAAAAGTTGGTTCTTCGAAAAAATAAATAAGATCAACAGACACTTAGCCATGCTAACGAAGAGAAGAGAGAGAACTCAAATTACTAACATACGGGATATGAAAAAGGCAATATCACAACAGACACTACAGAAATACAGAAGATAATTAGAAATTATTTTGAAACCCTATATTCCAATAAAATAGAAGATAGTGAAGATATTGATAAATTTCTTAAGTCATATGATTTGCCCAGATTGAGTCAGGAAGATGCACACAATTTAAACAGTCCAATAATAAAGGAGGAAACAGAAGAAGCCATCAAAAGACTACCAACCAAGAAAAGCCCTGGACCGGATGGGTATACAGCAGAGTTTTACAAAACCTTCAAAGAATAATTAATACCAACACTTTTCAAGTTATTTCAGGAAATAGAAAAAGAAGGAGCTCTTCCAAATTCATTCTATGAGGCCAACATCACCCTGATCCTGAAACCAGACAAAGACACTTCAAAGATAGAAAACTACAGACCAATATCTCTAATGAACCTAGATGCAAAAATCCTCAATAAAATTCTGGCGAATCGGATACAAAAGCATATCAAAAAAAATTGTGCACCATGATCATGTAGGATTCATCCCTGGGATGCAAGGCTGGTTCAATATACGGAAATCAATAAATGTTATTCACCACAATAATAGACTTAAAGATAAGAACCACACAATCATCTCAATAGACACAGAAAAAGCATTCGACAAAGTACAGCATCCCTTGATGTTCAAAACACTAGAAAAACTAGGGATAACAGGAACTTACTTCAACATTGTATTATCTATGCTAAGCCTCAGGCTAGCATCATCCTAAATGCAGAAAAATTGAAGGCATTCCCTCTAAAATCTGGTACAAGACAGGGATGACCTGTCTCACCACTTCTATTCAATATAGTTCTCGAAATACTGGCCAGAGCAATTAGACAGACCAAAGAAATTAAAGGCATAAAAATAGGAAAAGAAGAACTTAAATCATCACTATTTGCAGAAGACATGATTCTACACATAGCAGACCCAAAAAGGTCTACAAATAAACCACTAGAGCTAATAAATGAATTCAGCAAAGTGGCAGGATATAAAATCAACACACATAAATCAAAGGAATTCCTGTATATCAGCAACAAATCTTCTGAAATGGAAATGAGGACAACCACCCCATTTACAATATCCTCAAAAAAAAATAAAATACTTGGGAATCAACCTAACAAAAGAGGTGAAAGATTTATACAATGAAAACTACAGAATCCTAAAGAGAGAAATAGAAGAAGATCTTAGAAGATGGAAAAATATACCCTGTTCTGGATAGGCAGAATTAACATTATCAAAATGGCGATATTACCAAAAGTTCTCTATAGGTTTAATGCAATGCCAATCAAAATCCCAACGGCATTTCTTGTAGAAATAGATAAAGCAATCATGAAATTCATATGGAAAAATAAAAGACCCAAAATAGCAAAAGCAATTCTAAGCAGGAAATGTGAATCAGGTGGTATAGTGATACCAGATTTCAAACTATACTACAGAGCAACAGTAACAAAAACAGTATGGTACTGGTACCAAAACAGGCGGGTGGACCAATGATACAGAATAGAGGACACAGAGTCCAATCCACAAAATTACAACTATCTTATATTTGATAACGGGGCTAAAAGCATGCAATGGAGGAAGGATAGCATCTTCAACAAATGGTGCTGGGAAAACTGAAAATCCATATGCAACAAAATGAAACTGAATCCCTTTCTCTCGCCATGCACAAAAGTTAACTCAAAATGGATCAAGGAGCTTGATATCAAATCAGAGACTCTGCGTCTGATAGAAGAAAAAGTTGGGTCCGATCTACATATTGTGGGGTCAGGCTCCAAATTCCTTAATAGGACACCCATAGCACAAGAGTTAATAACAAGAATCAATAGATGGGACTTACTTAGACTAAAAAGTTTTTTCTCAGCAAGAGAAACAATAAGAGACGTAAATAGGGAGCCTACATCCTGAAAACAAATCTTTACTCCTCACACTTCAGATAGATCCCTAATATCCAGAGTATACAAAGAACTCAAAAAATTAAACAATAAGGAAACAAATAACCCAATCAACAAATGGGCCAAGGACCTGAACAGACACTTCTCAGAGGAGGACATACAATCAATCAACAAGTACATGAAAAAATGCTCACCATCTCTAGCAGTCAGAGAAATGCAAATCAAAACCACCCTAAGATACCATCTCACTCCAGTAAGATTGGCAGCCATTCTGAAGTCAAACAACAACAAGTGCTGGTGAGGTTGTGGGGAAAAGGGTACTCTTCTGCATTGCTGGTGGGACTGCAAATTGGTGCGGCCAATTTAGAAAGCAGTATGGAGATTCCTGGGAAAGCTGGGAATGGAACCACCATTTGACCCTGCTATTGCCCTTCTTGGACTATTCCCTAAAGACCTTAAGAGCGTACTATAGGGATACTGCTACATCGATGTTCATAGCACACAATTCACAATAGCTAGACTGTGGAACCAACCTAGATGCCCTTCAATAGATGAATGGATAAAAAAAAATGTGGCATTTATAAACAATAGAGTACTACTCCGCACTAAAAAATGACAAAATCATGGCATTTGCAGGGAAATGGATGGTACTAGAGCAGATTATTCTAAGTGAAGCTAGCCAATCCTTAAAAAACAAATGCCAAATGTCTTCTTTGATATAAGGAGAGCAACTAAGAACAGAGCAGGGAGGAAGAGCATGAGAAGAAGATTAACATAAACAGGGACAAGAAGTGGGAGGGAAAGGGAGAGAGAAGGGAAATTTGATGGAAATGGAAGGAGACTCTCATTATTACACAAAATTACATATAAGAGGAGGTGAAGGGAAAGGGGGAAAAAAACAAGGGAGAGAAATGAAGTACAGTAGATGGGGTAGAGAGAGAAGATGGGAGGGGAGGGGAGAGGAGAGGGGGATAGTAGAAGATAGGAAAGACAGCAGAATACAACAGACACTAGTATGGCAGTATGTAAAAACGTGGATGTTTAACCGATGTGATTCTGAAATCTGTATATGGGAGAAAAATGGGAGTTCATAACCCACTTGAATCAAATGTATGAAATATGATATGTCAAGAGCTATGTAATGTTTTGAACTAATAAAAATGTAAAATGTTTATATCAAAGCTATACAGGAAGTCATTGACATAACAAAATTTAAAAAAGAACCAGAGAAACAGGGGTTGTTAATGCAATGTAATTGAGTTCAATCATTAAGTCAATGAAGATATGAAGTAGCAGTTAATCTGGCAACAACAACAAAAAAAAGGCAAGATAAGTTTGTATCAGGAACCAACAATGGGGAATCTAAGAGACAAAGGAGGAAATCCAAGGAGCAATTTTATGAACAATTCTATCCAATATGAAAGAAAAAATGGTAAGTTTCTAGAAAAATCTATGTGACAAAACTAAATCAGAAAAGAAATCCAAATAGTCTTATCTATTACAAAAGTTAAGCAAATAATTAAACATTCCATCCTCCACCACACACACACACACACACACACACACACACACACACACACAAACTAGACAATTGTATAGTCAAGTTCTGTTTGAAGTCCACAACTGGACCAATAATTCCAACAATATATACACTTTTTCAGAGAATAGAAAGAGGGAGCCCTATAATAAAGATCACTTACAAAATAAGTCATAAATAATAAAATGAGAGAGATTATAGGCCTTTAAAATTCATGACATTTCTGAACTTGTTGAAAAAATCTGCCCCCCACACTGGCAAAAATAAAGTCAACAATGCAATTTTTAAAAGGCAATACTACATAACCAACTGAGGTTTATATAAGAAATACAAACCTAGATCAATTTTCAAATATCTGCCAATGAAATTTACCCCATTAACAAGCCAAGGAAGAAAGATCACATAACTATTTCAATATAAGAAAAGCAAAGTGTTCAATAATACTTAACATCCATCCATTCATGAATGTAAGGTGGGGAGAAAAGACTCTTATTGAACTAAAAATAGATGGGAACTTCTTGATCTGCTAAATCTGCAGCAAAGCTTAAACTAACTGCATTCTATCAGATCTAACCTACCCCTGTTTATAAGATAAAAAATGCCGCCAATTAAACTATGTTAATCACTGGTTTTAAGGTTTACAATAACTCAGAATTTTCAAAATGGGCAAAATCACTTCTTAGAATAGATAAACCTGAGTAGCTATGAAATATTATCTCTTAAAAATTGTAAAAAATTTAAAGATGTCCACTATTAACCCTCTTCCATCCCTAGCCCATAGTGGGGATTGAATCCAGGGGCAATTAACCACTAAGCTATATCACTAGCACTTTTTATTTTTAAGTTTGAGACAGGGTCTCAGTTGCTTAAGGCTTTGCTAAGTCACTGAGGATGGCTTTGAACTTTCCATCTTCCTGCCTCCGCCTCCCAGGCCACTAGGATTACAGGTGTGCACCATAGTGCCCAGCTACCTACTTGTTCTTAATTTTTTCTAAGTAAATATATTTATTTTAGTTGTCTTCTCATAGGCTGTCAATTTAATTACACTGTCTTTTAAGAATGTGACTTCTAAAATGATTATAGTTTAATGTTTATATGGACTTTTTCTTGTACTTGGTTAATCTTAGCTAATGTTTTATTGATGGGCTTCAGACAAAGGTGAATTCAGTGAGCAACTTAATTTGTATTCCCATTTCTGTTTCCTAAATCTTTTGTCAACTGTATCTGTAAATTATCAAGAGAACTATGACAAAACCTGAGGCTCTATGCTAACTTACCACTTGCTTAATTGTAGTCAAGTTTAGAATTACTGAGTTTTCTCAGTAATTCCTATTTCTAGTAAAACTGACCTTTGTATAGGTTTGACTGATAAAATTCTCAATCTTGCAACTTTGTTATAGTTAGCATTGGGCCCAGGGCTATGATGTAGGCCAACCATGGAGCAAATCTCTAAAACTATGAGCCAAAATAAACCTTTCCTCCTCTAATTGGTGGTTATTTTGGTCATAGCAACACAAAAGCTGACTAAAACATATTTCAAAACATAAACTTTAGGTGTGTACAGTGGTGCACACCTATGATCCTAAGAGCTCGGGAGGCTAACAGGAGGATCTATAGTTCAAAGCCAGCCTTAGCAACTCAGCCAGACCCTGTCTCAAAAAAAAAAAAATGTTTTTTTCAAAGGGGCAGAGCTGGGCTGGGGATATGGCTCAGTGGTTAAGCACTCCTGGATTTAATTCCTGGTACCAAATACACACACACACACACACACACACACACACACACACACACACACACACACACACATTTTAGTTTTAATAAAAGTCTGTGGGTGCACTAACTTCCAGCATAACATCTAGGTACTCAGAAATATAATTAACAAAACCAAGTCTCATCTCTGCCTTTGCATTCACTCCAAAGCCAAATGATCACTGATTGCTTCAGGCTTGTTCATCTACCAATTCAAAAGTCCCTAAGAAAACAGACCTTCTCTTTCCTAACCATTCCAAGACAATTCCTGGAACTGAGTCTCACTGGGTCATCTTGAATCATGTGAAAATTCCTGAACTGAACGCAGAAGCCAAAGGAATTGATTCACTGATTTGCTGAGACTTGAGTTACAAATCCATGCCTAGAACCCAGGTAAGATAGCCCACCCTAATGGAAATAGTGTGGGTTCCTACACAATCCCAGATTATCCTATCACACTTAAATTATTTTAAAAAACCCCACATGTCCACTTTTTGATTGTATAAGAAATTCTGCTTGTTGCAGAGAATGCTGAACATAAAAATAAGGGCAAACATTATTTCAATCACTTGTAATCTCTGATCACAAGGAAAACCACTGCTAAGTGTTGGAGGTTTTCTCCCTTCACCATTTAAAGACAAGAAAAGGTCATTTTGTCTTTCATTTCTTTTCAACTTCTGCTTATTGTCTTTTTTAAAAAATTATTTTTCTTCATGTGTATTAATAAGAGATTCCTTTCCAATGTCTGAGAAACAAGCCTCTCCATCCCACACTCCAAGCTCTGGGCTGGGAAGTCATGAAGATCATTTTTCCAAAGGAAGTAAATTCTGATTTATCACCAGATTCATTCCATCCCATTACATTCTTGGGGGCTAACAGTGGGGAGAAACCTCAGGATGTTGAAAGGAGGTCATTTTGACAAGTGTGTTTGGCTCCTCTCAGGGACCTGCTGAATACAGCCATAGTCTTGACACGCTTGCTGCTTATCAGTGGTCAAAGCTACCGAGTCAGGAGGTGGAACAAACCTGTGCCTGAGATTTTTTTTTTTCAAGCAGAAGTGAGCAAAAGAGATGCTTTCCTCCTTGGGATATGATGATGCTGATTGGTATATATTTTTTTTCAGCCATTCAGGTACTGGTTTTGACCAAACCAGTCTTAAATAAAGAATGACACAAAATGTATTTTTCCCCCCTTAAGGCTGTATACTTGTCTATTCGCAAGGTTTTTGCTGCTTCCAGGAAATAATTTCAGGCACACAAATGCAAGGCCTTTAAACATCTCAGTAACCCTTGCATATGAACACACAAGGATGAACCCTACTGTTACTACTGAATAACTAGTTGATCTTATGTGGGGCTGAATGACTTCTATTGGGGCTCTATTCCTTCTAGGAAGGAAAACTAAACTACGTACGCAAAGCCACTAAAACACTCTTGTCGGGTATGAGAAGGATCCACTCTTGAAGACCCAAAATCATCCCCAGAGGAGGATGGAACTCTACCATGATGGAGGAAGACAATGGAGAAGATGGTCAAGCAGCAGAGAGGATAATTTTACTCTACACCTACCCAGGGCATTCCATTAGCATTTGAATGTCACCTTTAGCCTTCTACTCTTAGGCATCAAGGAGGGAAGTGACAGAATAGCACTTTAGAGCTTGGACTTTGAGGTCAGATGGAGGAGAATTTTTGTCTGAACTCTACCTTGATTACCAGTGTGGTCTTGGACAAAGACCTAAATGATCTAAACCTCAGTTTCTTCATCTATAAAATGGGTGTTCTGTTAGGATTCACACAGCTTACATGGAGATGACTGAGATGCAACATATAATGCTTAGGTTTAGAAGAGATAGTTATCATCTACTTATGATGACTCTGCCACCCATGGAGTCCACAACCTCAGTCTCTAGGAGATGAACTAGCTTGATCTGGACATTTCCCATGGCTTTGATCATTCTGATATCCTCATGAAAGTGAAATCTGGTGTTGAGGTCACATCTCTCCCTGGACATGCAGCCCACTGTTCCAAGGTGCCACAATTCATCTGTCTCGCTTTTATCATTCCACCATTAACCATGGTGTTTTAGTCAGTTTTTGTTATTGTTGTGACCAAAAAATCCAACAAGAACAATTTTACAGAAGAAGTTTATTTGCAGTTCACTGTTTTAGAGGTCTCAGTCCATAGGTGGTAAACTCCATTGCTTTGGGCCCACTGTGAAGCAGAATATCATGCCAGAAAGGTATGCAGGAGAAAAGCAGTTTAGGATGTCGCATCAAGAAGCAGAGAGGAGAGGGAAGAGCCAAGAGAAGAGAGGGAGAATGAGAATATGTACCCCTCACCATAGATAAAAGATAAACCCAAATGGATGCCCTCAGTGACCCACTTACTCAGCCATACCCTACCTACCTATGGTTACCACACAGTTAATCAATAAAGGGGATTAATCCACTGATTATTTTAAGGTTCTCCTAACCCAATCATTTTACCTCTAAACTCTCTTGCATTATCTCACATGAGCTTTTGGGGGATATCACATATTTAAATCATAACAAATGGCTTTCAGCTCCACATTCTCTACAATCTCCATTAGTAGGCTGCTCACATCCTCCAAGCTCATGAAAATATTGGGCAGATGGAGCTCCACAGGGCATCTCTAGAGACCCACTTTCCTTTCATACAATACTAAATCTCACCACCTTATTTTACAAATGAGTAAACAGGTTCATTTATAAACAGGTTACATGTCTATATAATATTGCATGTCTAATGAGTCAGTGTGATAGGTTAAATGTCTGAATAATATTACATGTCTAATGAGCACACTTGCATTCAGATTTTTATGAAAGAAAAGAATTTTAAAGTAAAGGAGTAAAAATATTAGTAAGCTTTTATCTGCTAGGAATAAAATTCTGGAAAAGGTATAAAGATGTGCAAGTGGCAGGATCTTTACTCTCCAACACCTTTTGATCCAGTTTGGGATACTGGTAATCTTTTCTACGTACCCCGCCCCCCCCCATCCTTAACAAGTCAAGACAAATTACCACTAATAATTAAATAGTTCTAGGAGTTCAAGGAGAAAGCAACTCTTACAATGTCCTGCTGTCTACTGGTCTCTTCCTACAGTGACACACCATTGGATGAATAAGACTGGCATTTGTGAGTAGGTTCTTGCAGTCTATGTATGAAAACCAGTTCTTCCCTGGCCCTTTGTAGACAAGTTGCATGTCAGATGATCTACCGAAAGGAAGATGTCTTAGGTGAGGAACTGATGGGCAAGGCCCATGAGTATTTCCACCATGACATTTACATTATGGATGCATGACAAGGATGAGAGAATACATGTTTAGTAACTCCTCGTCCTGTAGGAAAAAAACCTGGGAAAAAGCTAACAAATGAACTGAGGACCAGTCTCTACTGTGAGGCAGAGCCCTGCTAATCAACAATCAAATGGACCCAGTGAGCATAGAGGCATGCATTCCCAAGGATCTTGTTATAAACCATAACTCTAATTCAAAATTAGCATTTGCTATTAAAACATACCAGTAATTAACTAAAATAGGAAAGGAATGCATTTTCTTAGAGCATAAATCTGTACTCATTGTATATTTACTTTCTGTATTTATTAGTCTTTTCTTTTTCTGGGGGGGCGGGCGGTGCAGAATATTTGTTCTAATAACACTGTGGCTGATTGTGAATGGTTTATCAAATTCAATTTCCAGGCCAGGGTTATTAAATCTAAGTATGTATTTTTAAGTGTTAACAGTAGTAATACACATACATGATATGGTTATTGCTAGCACTAGGGTCATTTTAACATACTCTGTCACAATTTAGACATCATATCATTTATAGAATATCTGGGACACATAAACCATAATATAGTACACAGAATTCCAGCCAAGAGAATTAATTCCTTCCACTTCAATGGCTCGAGTAGTGCACCTAATAAGATAATAATAACGCGTTTTACACTTTCTCTGGCCTGACAATTTTAAAATTTCAAAATTCCATTAAAAATAAATATAGGGATGTTTCTTATTTCAAATTTGGGGGCACTGAGAGCCTTTAAAAATGTTTTTGGTTTCAAACACTTACATTTGAATCACTCCTATCTGCATAAGAAGCAATCCCACTCTAATGAGGATTTTGATTGAAAGTGAGTGGCAGAGTGGTCTATAGAAAAGCATGAAATGCTGATCCTCAGACATGCTGCCCTTGGTGGATATAATTACCTGCTCCTCAATACAACCCAGACAAGATCAAAATCTCAGGGACCCACACCCATCTAAGACCCTGAATGGCAAGACCCTCTGTTGAATGAGCACCTTTCTATATTCTTCTCCCCAAGTTACTACTACAGATCATTCCACTCTGTCTCCCAAACATTTCCCTGTTTTCTCCTGACTCTGCCTCTCAGACACCCTTATTTGCTTCCCAAGTAGCTCCCATGGTTCAAGACCCCAGATTTAAGCTCCACTTTCATTGTAAGACTAACCATCCCAGTTCACACTAAGGTTACCCAACTGCAAGTTCAAGGCAATAAGCCAAATTTGGCCCTATTGGTGTTTCGGACTTCCTGGCATACTACATAATTAAGCAAATTAATAAATCTTCAAAATACAAACTCCACATGTCTGGTGTTGTGTAGAACCAGTTAATTCAGGTTCAGTAGAGTTGACTGTTATACACTTCAGGTATACCTTGAGCTGGTGATACCACATGTAAATCAGCCATGTTAGAAACATTGATAAAACACAAATTAAGTGATATAAAAATATCCCATCAAAAAAATACTTAGTTGATAAATATATAACAGTTTATCTTTTTTACAGAGAATAAGGTAAGACTGAAGTCTGACAGATCAGGTTTGAATCCCATTTAACCATATACTATTAACCATTAACCACTAATCAATGGACTAGTTATGTGATTATGTACAAGTTACAAAATCTAAATTTCATTGTCTGTATTTGTCCACTAGAAGCATTTCAGAAGACAGGGTAGAAATAAAAACAAAAATTAAGGATTCATAGAATGTGGCTAGGACAGTACCTACACAATAGAACATTCAATGAATGTCAACTGTTGCCATCAGTAGTATAGTATTGTCACTACTACTGTTTCTTAGCTAGGAGCTAAGTGGGGACAGTGATTCTTATCTACAGTCACTGCTAACTGAATATACTTTGAGTTTCAATTCATACGCAGCAAGATATGAAAAACTGTGCTCTATATATGTAATAAGAATTGTAATGCATTCCACTGTAATGTATTTAAAAAAAAATTTTAAAAACCTCAGCAAACTTCAATTCAATGTACCAATTTGATGAAACCACAATATTTTTTTAAAGAGTGGAAGCCGAGTTTCATATTCAACAAGGGGAAATAAAACAGACATAGATACCAGTATCAAGATTCACTAGATGTGTGACATAAGGTTGCTTCATCAGTGAGATAAGACTTTCTCTTGCATAAAATGATAAATTACTCAAAGCATTATTAGGAAAACAATGTACATTATGTCAAAACCTGGCTGGTACAGCACCCAGCACATGGGGTCCCTGGTCAAAATTAGTTTCCTTCCCTCCGTCTTTGTTCTTAGAATAATTATGTCTATGCATCAGGTAAGCTTTGTAAACTTTTTTCTACAGTTATGCCCTTTATTATTTTTCCATAGGTCCTAATTTCCATTAAATGTGTTTTTCAAGTCCAGAAGGTAGGTACAATTTTCAAAAAATATGATCATTATTATTAATGACAAAGATCTCAACGTGAAAGATTGATGTTACCAATAACAGAAAATTGGAAAGTCTGTAGGGTAGGTTGGCTTGGGGGAAATGATGATGAATTTGGTTTCAGATATAACAAACCTGGACAAAGACAGCCCTCTGATCCAGATAACTGGAAATATACAGAGGGAATCAGGAGAACAATAAGGGGTGAAAAACGTAGACTTATGAAGGACTGCCAAAAAATAGGTGAATAACAGAAGGGTAGGAGAAGTCAGGTAATGAAACGCCAGAGAACTGAAGAGGAAACCAAGTGAAACTGATGGAGGGTTCAGAAGGGGAAGCTGTTTGACCAAAAAAAAAAAAAAAAAAAAAGGCATATATGCAGAATTAAGAGAACCACTGGGCTGGCAGTGTAGATCAGTGGTACAGTTCCTGCCTTGCATGCATAAGTCCCTGGGTTGCAGCCCCAACCACACAAAAATGGAGGAGAAAAAAAGAGGAGGGCACTGAGTAATAACAGTGGGTACAGAGGAGGGCTGCACAGAAAAGGCTGCCTACATGTCCACTGACACACATCTGTGAATCTAACTTAAAATGTCTTAGGATGAAGCTCCAGGGTCTGAAATTTTAAGTGGCTGTTGGCAAGCTTTTTCTGTAAAAGGCCAAATGTTCTGCAAATGTTTTAGGCTTTGGTGGCTAGATGATTTCTCTTATCATCATCCCAACTCTGCTACTGTAGTGTAAAAGCAGTCATTAAAACATACAGAAACAAATGGTTTGGGCTGTGGTGCAGTAAAACTGAATTACAAAAATAGGTAGCCAGTTGGATTTGATACAGTGTTCTAGTTTGCTGACCCCTGTTTTAAAGGATCATAAGAGCATTGAACTAGACAGATTCTATAAAATCGGGACCACTTTTCTTTTTCTCTAAGTATCCCCAAGCTCCAAATAAGGTAACTACCACACCTTGTTATGTACTTTTCAAATGACACAGAGAAGTCATTTCCACTATAGTATAAAGCTTAGGTAAATATCTTTCAATCAAAACCCCAGGCACACCTGCCATTTCACCAGCAATGAAGCCTCTGGTAAAAAGTCCAAAGAAAATGTCAGCAGAAATCTGTAGAAGAACATGGGAAGTTTTCTAGTAATTGCAAAAACACCCAGGAGACAATTTCCCAGTGCAAGATGTCTTAGGGTGTCCTGGGATTCAGAACACATTAAAAGACGAGTGACGGGCTGTGGTTGTGGCTCAGTGGTATAGCGCTCACCTAGCATGCGTGAGGCACTGGGTTCAATATTCTGCATCACATAAAAATAAGTTGAAGATATTCTGTCCACCTAAAACTAAATAAATAAATAAATAAATAAGAAAGACCGATGACATCATGATCACAACTATGCTGTCTGCAAGATCAAATGCTGGAGTTGAAGAATCCTCTTGACAAACTGCCCCCAGCACATATATGCCTCCAAAGACCATTTTTGCCCCAAGTCTGCAGAGGTATTAATGCAAAGGTAAAAACTCAGCTATAGCCATCTCATTAATTAACAGACACAGTTCATGTTGTAATACTTCAATCAAAAAATGTAATGACAAGACCCAATGGATTCTAGACAAGACAATCTTGGTCCATGATAGGCCCCTTTTATCTCATTTCTGACTCAGAAGGAACTTGTCATTGGGTAACTGGAGTTGAACGTGGGGTGTTTGATAAGCACTTTGAGTGCCTTATTGTGAAGTGACCAAGATCTAGCCTGGCCAACTTGTAGAACCCAGAGACAATCTGCTGCCCTGCCAGCTGCACATATTAGTTAACTCCAGGTCCACAACAGATATTCTTTGTCTTTGTTAAGATGCTTCTTTGGGAGCCACCATTGTTATTAACACATTTATAGCTCCTATAGGTATCCTTCCATTAAACTAAGTCTAACCCAGTATTTCTCAAATGCACATGTCCTTAAAATCTGTCGTTCACATACCTCATTAATCTCTTGGAATTAGTATTCATAGGATGCAGTTTAGAAACTGCTCGTCCCCATATTTTACAGTAAAAAAATAATGTTATATTTCTTAAAATGGATCAATCTATATGGCTATATGGCAAGGAAGAGTCAGCTACTGACCCCCAACCACCCCTCCAAAAAAAAAAAAAATTTGAGTTCAGGCCCGGACGCTCTGGTTGAAATCAAGACCCCACTTAGACACAGCTTCTCCAGAAACTCAGGGTCAGTGTAGTAGCCCTGGGTACTTATTGTCCTGGTCATGCTTATATTTGGTTCTGACACTGTGCATTTGCTTTTATCTTTCAAGCAAACTAAGAACTAACTGGTTTTTCAAACACTAATCAATACACAGCTTTATTTTTCTCCAACAAACCAAATACAGTGTGAAAATTATAGACAAATTGCCTCAATATGACTGGGAAAAAATCAATCTCAGACTCACCAAAACTAGCTGGTATCTATGTTCCTCAATTAGCATTAGCATCTTCTCTTTCAAAAGTCAACTTACTTCTGTGTAGTCACTTCTTAGGCCTCCAGTTAGGGACTAGAGTCTTACTGCTGTCCAAGTAGTGTTCACCTGTCTAAGGAATATCATGCTTCCAATACAAGTCATGTGTACTCAAAAACAAAACCAATACACTTCATCTATGAGATACCTACAAGCCTATGAAAAGTTGGAAACCTGAAATTACATTCAGATAGACGGACCAAGAAGGCTATCTGTGGAGCACAAGAATCAACTGGAAGTAACTTGGGAGGCCGAGGTAGGAGGATCACAAATTCTAGGCCAACCCCAGGAATTTAGTGAGGACCTAAGTGACTTAATGAGAACCTGAATCAAAAAAAAAAAGAGCTAGGGGATATAATTCAGTACTTAAGCATCCCTGGGTTCAATTCCCAGCAACCTCCCTCCACCAAAAAAATAAATAAACTGACTGGAAATGCTAGCATCTCAATAGTTAATATTTGGTGCCCTTCATATGACTTATGTGGGGTCTTACACAAAGGAATCATAGCAGCCATGATTAAATATGTGAATAGTTGTGCTTCAGTTTGACATTATAGCTCTGAAGAGAGATGACAGTGATTCTCAAATATCTGAAGCACTGTCATGTGTAAAAAGTGCTTAGAACAGGTGGCATTCCTCCTTCAGAAATCTTTGATGAAGTTTGTAAGAAAACATACCTCAATGATTTTCTATGCCTGGCCCATAGTGGGTACTTCATAGATAATTATGGATAAGTTATCTGATTGCCTATAACCATGGCAACAGAGGAAGTATAAAAAAAATAGGTGTTTTGTCCCCACGAGTCCACATGTGAGGTTAAACATAATGGGCAAGAGGACCACAGGGTAGCCAACCCCAGGGGATGCCTCACCAGTTTTGTTAAATTCATGTGATAGGTATTAATCATTTGATTATTTTATCTATGATGCTGAACAAAAACACACTTCTTAGTTATTCCATTCCACTAGATTGAACAGACTTATTTTTTATCACATTCATGTCAGTTTTCGTTTTGTTTTCCTGATGGTCTCAAACATATTAATTCCATACCAATGTTTCCAGCAAGATCAACCATAAAACAAATCATTTTCCCAAAGCCAAATCAATATAGAATTCTGGTTCCAATAGAACACATGCTTAAAAAACAAAGCCACTACTATTCATGTAAAAATGCCTAAACTGATACATATATTAACACTTGGAAATGAAATGCAGTTAATACTGACAGTTCTCAAGCTCATCTGCTAAATTTCAGCCTAAATGAGGTTTAAAAAAATACCTTGAGGGCTGGGGTTGTGGCTCAATGGAAGAGCACATGCCTAGCATATGTGAGGCACTGGGTTCAATCCTCAGCACTACATAAAAATATTTTTTTAGTTGTCCATCTACAACTGAAAAAAAAATTAAATGCCCTGAATAGTATAATCTTCAGAATTCCATTATATTAAAAAATTCTGATTACTAATTATTTTAAAATAAAGAACTTCCAATGAATGTTACAGTTCAAGACTCTCTGAACATGTTCCCAACCAATTATGTTCCAAATTCTCACAATTCTTTGCATTTTTATTTCATGTTGTTTATACTTTGTGATATGTTTGCATCCAGTAAAACTGTACTAAACATGATCTTGTGAGTTTTTCCTGTATTTATTCAAGGGTAAACTTGATGCAAGCCACAGTAATGTTAAGTTCCTTGAAAACAAGGACATGTGTATCCCCTGCCCTGTTTCTAACACTTGTAACAATATCCAGCACCTAGCAGATACTTCTTAGATATAAAACATGTTTGTGTATAGGACGACTGATGTCTCTAACTATAATAACAGAGTACACGTTTACAAAATAGCAGAAAGGTGTGTGTGTGTATATAACCACAAGTCCTCATGTATGTTGACACACAATGTGTAAAAAGACTACAGGGGGCTGGAGTTGTAGGTCAGTGGCAGAGTGCTTGCCTAGCAATGGTGAGGCAATGGGTTCCATCCTTAGCACCACATCAAAATAAAAAATATATTGCATCCATCTACAACTGAAAATATATTTTTTTAAAAGAGGACTAGCCCAGCATGATGGTGCACCTCTGTAATCCCAGTGACTTCAGAGGCTGAGGCAGGAGGATCCCAAGTTTAAAGCCAGCCTCAGCAAAAGCAAGGTGCTTAACAACTCACTGAGACCCTGTCTCTAAATAAAATACAAACTAGGGCTGGAGATGTGTTTCAGTGGCCAAATGCCTCTCAGTTCAATCCCTCCAAAAAAATTATGCAAATGCACAATAAGGATTCAGCCATATGTGATGACTCCTTGTATTAAGAGGTACCAGGTTATAAAACACTTTCAGACAATACCATACACAAGACACAGTGCACCTCTAATTTGATTATGAGAATCCAGATTTGGCCTTGTACACAGGGAAAATAACTTATACTTCTCTTCCAATGATGCCTTAACTTGCTTATAAAGGAATAGCAAAGTGCTGTTTTAAGAATATATTATTCTATGAAGAATGAATGCCTGGGTGGTAAAAGTAATTCTTTTCAATGTCCAAAATATATACAGCTCACTGAAGATCAAGTACTTGATTCATTTTGGAGCTTACAAAATGCAAATGCTCACTGGATATCAGAATGAAATAAATGTAGACACACATATACACACTCTCATTCCCTTATATTTCATTCACATGGGAGGAAGAGAACTCTGGGCAATTATACTAGGGATGATACTAACTAATATTGCCCACTATCACCTTGTATATATAAAGTCAAATGAGCATAGAAAATTTAAAAGACTTTTTGAATTGTCATGAATTACGTTTGAACACGTAGGCTGAAAGACTTAGAAAACAAGATGCCCTTCCCTTCCAAAGTGGAATATGTCATTTTAGTTTATCTTTCTCTGAGATATTATTGAAGTTCCAGCATTGTGACATCTGAGGATGCAGAGAGAAAGGTAATGAGGAGGTGCAGACCTGTATCAACTCTCAATAAAAGCTTATCTACCAGGTCACCTGGTGTTTAACATCAGGCTGTTTTCTAGTATTGGATGATACACAGCAACAAGACTGTCTGTGCTGGGTCTTAATGCCATAAGATAGATGACACTGATCTACTGCTATTTCTAAGTGCTCTTTATTACATTGTAGAAAGAAAAGATAGTTCATCACTACTTGTGAGTCTGCTAGGGTTGCCATAATGGAATAATAGAGATTAGGAGCTAAATAGCAACAATTTACTTCCTTGAAGTTCTGGGGGGCTACAAGTCCAAAATCAAGGTTTGGGCTGGTTTATGGTGAAGCCTCTCTTCCTGGCTTGCAGGTGGTTGCCCTGTGTGTCCTCACATCACATTTTTCTCTCTGCAAACATATATATGCCTGGTGTCTCATCCTGTTCTCCTAAGGATACCCCTATTTGATTAGGACCCACTCTTAAGACCTCATTTAATCTTCATTACCTCCTTAAAGGCCCTATCACATTGGTGGTTAAGGCTTGAACATACAACATAATAATAATTAGTAGTGGTATTTAAATTATTAATTATCAATAATTATTATTATTTTAGTGGGGAAAGGAAAAATTCAATCTATAAATTGTAGCTCAAATTTACTACCATCAAGAAACCATGAAGAGATAAGCTTTCTACCATGCATCATTATTAATTCTATAAAAATGCTTCCAGATGTGACATTTAAAATATTTAGTAAGCAATATAACTTGGCCCTTGATCCATCAGAACAGAAGCTGGAGCAGAGTTCTGGGGGTCCCAGTAGTGCTAAACCACAGGGAGAGGTCGGAACATTGGCAGGGTTGCCTCGAGGGCTGATGGTGACATTATAGAAACACTTCAAAGGCCTGAAAACTAGTGCATGTCCTCAGCTACAGAGGAACTAGCACAACTCTGATAATATAGAAGTGGAAAATGCTTTGTTACTGTTATCTAACTTAAAGGCAGAAATCCTCCCCTTTCTCTTTTTTCACTGACAAATTAACTTAGAAAATAGCCAAATTATGATTAAGTAAAATGGAAAGCAGTTCTATGACTGCATTTCCACTTTGAATATATACATGGTGCTGTATACAATTGATACTATGTTGCAATACTTACTACGCTGCTGTATACTAATGAGTACCTCAATACATACAATGCTATTGCATATAGACAATAATACTATGCTACTGTACATAAATATATACTGCTGTAGATTATAAACTATGCTGCTGTGCATAATATACACTATGCTGCTGTGTATAATATATACTGTGCTGCTACATATAATCAATACAACTATGCTGCTATGTATAATTGATATGTAACTACTCTACTACAATCTCTAATGTAACTCTGGAGTGGCTCCTGCACACTTAACTTTCCTCTGCCACTTTCCCATCATGATTAAAATGTAATAAAAAAAATAAAGACCTTTGTCAATTACCCTGGGGTAGCCAATGGATGAAGGTGAAGGAACATGAGACCACATAAAAAGTTTTCACCTCACGTCAGCAACCTGTAACCTTTGTCTTTGAGTTGTCCCTCTGTATTCTACTAGGGGTCTTGGGGTGACACAAATTTTCTTGTCCTCAATCACATCAACACATGTCCTCAACTGCGTCATACACTTAAATTTTTGTTATGTATGTATGTATGTATGTATGTATTTTTGTGGTGCTGGGGATTGAATTCAGGGCCTTGTGTATGTTAGGCAAGCACTCTACCAACTGAGCTATATTTCTACTCTTTTATAATTCTTTTAAATTTACATCTGCCCAGGTAAGTTCTTTGTCCTCATTGCCAAGGTGACTACATTCAACCACACTCTGAGCAGACCTGCTCAGTTTCACCAATGTGGATCCAATATCCTCCAACTCTTTCCCTTGTACACCTACGGTCCCTAAGTGTCTTCAGCATGGCATACCTGAGGTCCTTAGGAAGTGACTGTTAATAAATGGTAAGCCAGACAAGTAGAAGAACTGCAAATTTACATGTTCTGCCATTTGCTGGCACTGATTGGAAACACTCATAATGTGACAGATTTCTTGTCCTTGAGGATGTGGCAGTAAACAAGACAAGCAGGGTTCTTTTGCTCATGGTGTGGAAATTCTAATGGTGTTTCTTTTCCTAGACAGGTTATCAAGTCCCATTCATCTTCAGTATCTTCAACTGTAAAATGAGAAGAACTACAAGTCTTCTCATCAAGATTATGTTAATTGTCCCCAATATTGTCTGTATTTTCATACATAGCTGTTTTTTAGGCCATTAATCCAATATATACTGCTGCAGATTATATACTATGTTGCCTACTAACTTAGGGTGTGAAAAATGGACTATAGTTGGTTTAATCAATGATCTCATGACAGGTCACAATAGGTCTGGATCTTTGAATGAATACTGACAGGTATTCAAATGTACAAGTAGTCAAAGGTACACAGTCCCTTTTCCCTCTGCTAAATTTGGAAAGATATTCCTTAGAATGCAGGCAAGAAAGCAAAAGCCACACCAGGTAATTCAGCAGAGAGGACTGGATATAGGGAATTGGTTACAATGACTGTCAGCAGAGCTAAAACAGCAAACATGAACAGCAGTAGCAATGCAGAGATCCGTCTCTGGAAGCACCTCCCCCTACAAGTGGGGAGATGTCCAGAAGCTGGTGCCTTCAGTGGAGTCAGAAATTACACTGGAGCTTTCGAGAAGGTATTGACTCCAAGAAAGAGCAGTGGATGCACCTTGATAGCTGTATCACCCTTGATGGAAACAGGGACCTAAGCAGTCAGAAACAAGAGAATACCCTGGCTTCTCCTATCTTCCTGTCCAACATCCTGCTGGTTCCACCTTTGGCTGAGTCATAAGATGACAGCTGGCAGCAAATCTGTCAATGTCTTTTGAAGGGTCAGGCCCCTCATAATGAAGAGAGGAGAATAAGCAAAGAAAGGAATGAGAAGAAAACAAATGTATAGGGCGGGAATCAAATGAGAATGAAGACAAAGGAGACTGACAGATGGAGATCAGAATATCAAATGTGGTACTAAGAGAGCTGTTAGGAGAATACGGTTTTAATCTGTGGGAAAACCTGTTCCCTATTATTGCCCTGAATTAGGAAGATTTACCTACCCTGTGCTGGGTAGAATGGGTAGAGCTGGACAGCCGAAGGCCACCCCTCAAAGGTGGGCAGCTCATTTTGTTGATGAAGTATGTTTTAGGGAAAAGGATACAGTTCATATACTTCCTCTCTAACACATGGAAATTAATTCCCTCTCTTTGCCAACATCACAGGAATCACCTTTGGGAAACTATAAAATGACTAGATGTTCACTCACAGGTTATGATGTCTGTCACATCAAGGCAAAGTGCAGCCAAAGGCTTCTCTTTAGAAATGAGAGAAAATGAGACAATTTTAAAGAAGCTCCTCTGATTTGATGTTTCTATGGTGACTAGACGAAGATGCTCAGAAGCAACCCATGTCTTGAGAACTTACTAGAGAACTATATTTAACAATGAAAGGAAAGGAGCCACAGATTCATATAATAAGCTTCAACTCCAGGCTACTGTCCCTGGGAAGCAAAGTGGTGTGCTATGGTTTGGGATAGGTGATGTCCCCTAAAAGATCCTGTATTTGTTACAGGAATGTTCTGAGGTGAAATAGATGCACGATGAGAGCTATAATTGAATCTGTCCACCCTAGTTTGAATGGATTGACTGGGTGCTAACTGTAGACAGGTGGGTGTGGCTGAAGGAAGTGTGTCACTGGGGATATTCCCTGGCAGGTATATATATCTTCCCTGTGGTCCCTTCCCACCCCTGTTTCTTGGCCACCATGAACACAGCATCATTTCCCCACCATGCCCTTTTTCCATGATGTTCTGCCTCACGTTGGACCCAGAGCAATGAAGTGAGCCTACCACAGACTAACCCTGAAAAACCATCAGCCAAAATATGCTTTCTCTCCTCTAAATTGTTCTTCTTAGCTTTATATCATTGTGACCAAAATACCTAACACATGGTCAAAGCAGTATTTTTGAAACAATGAGCTGATAGAGGTATGGGGAACATATTAAAGGAGGAGATGGAAGGCAAGGAGATTTGTCAGTGAGGGAAGAGTAATGTGGGAATGAAATGGTTAGCCTTGAGGAGGGTTCTTTCAGTTCTTCCGACTTCTCATGGGGGCGCTCCTTCCCTGTGATTTTTTTTTTTGAGGGGGTGGGTAGGATATCAGGGATTGAACCCAGGGACATTTTACCACTGAGCTACATTCCTGGCACTTTTTAAATTTTTCAAACAGGGTTTCACTAGGTTCCTTAGGATCTCATTAAATTGCTGAGGCTGGCCTTGAATGTGCAATCCTCCTGCCTCAGCCTCCTGAGCACCACCATTATAGGTGTGCACCACTATGCCCAGCTCCTTGTGATTCTTATACATGCCATTCATGTTATCCTTTTCCTATGGGATCATACAGCATTGATTCTGCTGTTCTCCACTCCTGAGATCCATGGGTATTAATCATCACATTCCTTCCCAGACATCTGGGACAAAGCCTCACCATGTACCTCAAATAGGACTCTAGGTGCGACTCTTGGTCATGTCAGCAACTTTCTAATAACCCAAGTTTTAACTCTTTGCTACCACATAGGTGTCTCCTTTCTGAAATGATACATTTGAATCATCTTTTCAACCCTTACTTTACTAAGATTTGAGTATGTTAATTGCTACCTGTGTTTGTCAGCTTTCTGTCACTATGACAAAATACTTCAGATAATTTACTTTTAAAGAAAAAAGGTTTATTTTTGACTCATGGTTTTAAAGGATCCAGTCTATGATCAGGTGGACCATTTTAGGCCTCTGGTGAGGGTGTTAAATGGCAAAAGTAGGGAGCACGTGATGGAGTAAACTGCTCGCCACATGGCCAGAAAGCTTAAAGAAATAAAGTTACAGGTTCCCAATGGCCTCTTCAAGGGCATGGGGAACCAATGTATATTAGTAACTTTGCATTTCTGTTTTTTCTCCACCCGATCCACTATCTTCTCTCAAGATCAAGTTCAAATTTGCTGTAGACCATACCTTTGTCTCTAAATATTATGTTGTGGAGCAGCAAGGTGTCACTGAGAATTGCATACCATGACTTGACTCTGTATGCCCAGCTTACCTGCACATAGAAGGTGCCTGATAAGCTGTTTAACTAGTGAGCACCTCTATGTGGTTGGTGGTAAAATTCCAAGCACAGAATCTAAGAACTGAAGAAAAACTCTTAAGTGTAACAGTATTGTCCTCAAAACACAAGGAGAGAAAATAAAATAAGGACAGCCTCAGTTCACTGCCTTAAAAAAGATAAAAGTCTCATGGAGATATTGATAAAACTTATGCAAAGTGATCAGTGTTGAGAATGGCAAGAAGCAATGCTCCAGAAATTGTAGCTCCATAAGTTTACTTAAAAAGGTATACTCATTAGAGGGTCCAACTTAACATGAACTATTCCCTATTTCCTGAAGGCTAAGCAAAAATTCTGAAACTTTCAGAAATGCCAGGCAGAAATTCAGACTGGAGACCACCATTTTGTCTAGTTACCTTTCACAGTGGAGCTATCTGATGAGGGAGCTACTAAGAGGAGGTATGCTTTTAAAGAGTTAAAATGCATGCTGGCAAATAAAATTTCCTTCTTCATATATTCCAATAAGCACGTATATGTTTTTCAGTAGAGAAAAATAATCATACATCAAGGTTGTTGGTCTTTTTTCATTTATTTGCCTAAAATCTCTCTAGCTACACAGATGGGAGTTGATTTAAATTATCCATCAAAATATCCCGAGCCTAGATAGAATTTTTCACATCAGGAAATTAGGATATGACCTAAAGATGTTTTAATATATTACTTCCTTTTCATTAATTATTCATTCTCTCAAGTATGTGTGTATGTTGTATGTGAGTATACATTTAACATTTAAATGTATACAAACTTACATTTATATATATGTATGTGTATACACACACACACACACACACACACACACACACACAATATATTCATACATACGGAGGAGGAGAGAAAAGGATTTGGTGACAAATTATTCCTGAAGCCTATTTGAATAGCAATGTAATACAACTCTGTTTCCCAAACCTGAGCTCTGGGATAACTACAAATTGTTACAATATTCTCATGCCTCTTCTGCTTGTTAGTATTTTTCTTTGAGTCAACTTGCTTTGTAAACTTTTGCTCTAAAAAGTTTAATTTGCTACTGGAAAATTTAAAAGTCAGTACCATGCTTTAACTGAAAACAATTTCATCTGAAACAAATATAATTTAATCTGCTAGAATTAACAAGACAATATTATTTAATGTACCAGAATTTAACAAGGATGCCTTCCACTTTTACAAAAAGATTATAAAAAGAAGTATAAGATATGGCACTGAATTAATACCATCTCCTTGTTTGGAAATGGTTGAAAGAATTGAAATGAAAATGCTTCTTTCATTGAGTAACCTCTAACTCCATATAACTCAAGGATTGCTGGCAGTACAGCCCCACACTTGGGGCAATACTGGAGTGGCAGAAAGAAGAGGCAAAGAAGATGAACTTATCCCAGCCACCTTACACAGCCACTTCCTCTCTCTGGACATCAGTTACTCCATGTGTAAAAATGTACTCTGCACATGTTCAGCCAGAGGAAGGAGAAATTGCGCTCCATTTATGTACAATGTGTCAAAATGCATTGTACTATCATGTATACCTAATTAGAACAAATTAAAAATATATAAAATAAAAATGTAATGTGTGAAGTTACCAAATGCATTCTCTTGAAGCATAGGTTAAAATGTTCCTTATTTTTCAGTACTCCAAGGTAGATAAAGTTTGTTGAATACAACACCATAGAAATAAACAGTTCCCGTATGAATTGAACATCACCATCAGTACAGACAGAAGATACATCAATAACTTTTTATATCAACAGTGTGTTCTACCCCTTCTGTGAGTAGCTATGAATCCACCTTGCCTTAAAATGAATAATCTCCACACTAGATTTTAAAAATGGCAAGGAGGACTGTGTGTCACCTAATCACCTGTGCTCAAGAATAACTTTGACCCTACCAGGAAAACAGACATGTTGTAGACTTTGGGCTAAATTGCAGGGAGGGAAAGTTACAATTTACACTTTATCAAAAATATTTCAATTCAGGTTTAACTTTTATCCCCCTTACCACATCCAGTACTAGGTATTGAACCCAGAAGTGCTTTCTCACTGAGCTATATTCTAGCTCTTTCAGTATTTTACTTTGAGATTGGATCTCACTAAGTTGCTCAGGCTGGCTTGGACTTAAGATTCTCCTGCCTCAGATTCCCCAGTAGGCAGAATCACAGGTCTGTGCCTATTGTACCTGCCCAATTCAAGGCTTAAAATTCCAAATACAGCTCCCAAGGAACTGTATTTCTTAGATGTGAGTATACAAAAATACTAAATAATAACTGTTCACTTATTCCTTCACACAATGGCCGAGATTTCAATTGAAAATTGTGTTTTTTAACAGTTTATCATACAATTTCTCCCTTACCACAAATATTACCACAAACCCCAAATCAATCTAGCAGAGTTATCAGAGTTGTTAAAGGAAATGTCTGTCACACACAAGGTAGTCATAAAAACGCTGGAAACACAACCCTTCCCAAGGGGCTGGTCTTCGTAGGGTACAGGTAGACTAGGGATAGGATACAGAACATGATTATCTTTATGCATGTTGAGAGAGAAATTCATGGCTCCTTAAGGGTATTTTTTTTAAAGGGTGCAGCTTTAACTTTTCTCAAGCTTCCTGGGAGCTAAAATATAACCATAAGTTCTGTTGATAAAAGATGAAACAGTCACTTAGTCTTTCATATAAATCAAAAGGTGAAGGACAGGATGGCTTTGGCCTCATGAGAACAAAGTGAGAAATAAACTTCTCCCCTCCTAAACAACCCCAAACAAAACAGTATTTGTCTCTATATTCCCATTAAGCATTTTTTCAGTGATATCTGTCCATAAACAGGTATAGAGAAACTAGCAACTCTGAGAAGTAGCTGAGGAAGTTTCTGGAGTGCTAAAGAGAAGGACAAATTTCTAGTGGACACATGCTGCTTTTTAGTAACCTATGCTTCCTTTCTTCTTGACAAGAATATCACCCCACTCCTCATTCAATAAAGTTCTGATGTGCCAACAGAGCACACTTCCTTCATCCCAACCACAAACATAAACCTTTCCTCATTGGTCAAAGGAATGTTCAAGTGGCTGATCATAGTTCTCTTCCTGTTCAACAATGGTGATTTGTTCAAGGTCTGGCCAGCAGAGTCAAGAGAATTCTTCTATGATTTTATATATAAATGTTTGAAGAAAGCAATTGGTATCAGACCACTTAGGCTCAGTTATGCTTCAATAACACATTTCTAATCACAATAATTTTCAACAAACAAAGTTTCTTTCTCACTCCAAATCTGGTAATACTGAAGTGATTATGTATAAAATCTCCTCAGAAAGAGAAGACCACAAGTCATAAATGAACATGATACCAATCAGTCCGGCAATGTATAGTTTCAAAGTTAACATTTTGAACATGTGCACTGGGGTTGTGGCTCAATGGTAGAGTGCTTGCCTCACATGTGTGAGGCACTGGGTTCAATTTTCAGCACTGCATATAAATAAATAAAATAAAGATCCATCAACCGCTAAATTTTTAAAAAAATATTTTGAACATGTATTGTATATACTCTATTAAATAGTCTGCTGGGAATGATGTGCTATAAGAATGTATCAATAACAGTCAAGATAGTACCATTCACCAGAAGAAAAACTATTTACAAAATGTGTTTTTAATGGAGCAGTCAGACACAAAATATTGTACTACTACATACCCAGGAAAGACATGTGATCAAGGTTTTTCCAACTGGAGTTGGCCACCCCTGCTGACAGTGGTTTAAATGGATGGTCACATAACTCCAGTTGGCTTAATCAGAGTGTTTGCCTAGGATTGAAACATATAGATAACTCCTGAAACACTCTTTTCAGTAGTGTTTCTAAACTATTTTTGACGAAAGCCTTTCTTTAGAATAAGCATCTAGAGATGTGAATGAGAGAGATGAGGAAGCATGAAGAAAGAGGGAGATAGGGAATAGCCCAGTCCTTAGGATCCTGAATCTCAGTGCCAGTCCCTAAAGCTTCTTCACTACACTTCAACCTTACATCTTATGGGAAATCTTAGTATATTTTTCTAACTCACAAGTTAATACTCTGTTGTTTTTAAAGCTGAATGAATTGAGACCATTCTAAAGAAGTTAGCGTTAGGAGAAGTTCAATAGTTGGTAAAGTATGAACTGTATGTCCTGACATAAAAAGTCATGCTTGAACTGACCCTCCTGCATTTTGCCTACACACTACATCACTACATGCGAATGCCAGTCTGTTATGGTTTGGATGTGAAGTGTCCCCCAAAAGCTCATATTTGAAACCATGCAAGGAGGTTTAGAGGAGAAATGATTGGGTTAAGGCTCTCATAACCCAATCAGTGAATCAATGCCATGATGGGATTAACCAAGTGGAGGCTTAAGGTGGGTAGAGTGTGGCTGGGAGGAGACAGGTCCCTGGGGTTATGCCTTTGGGGTACATATTTTGTAAGTGGAGTCTGTGGAGTCTGTTTCCTGATCATCATGTGAGATACTTCCATATGCCACACTCTTCCAGCATGATGTTCTGTCTCATCTCAAGCCCTGAGGAATGGAGCCTGTTGTCCATGGACTGAGACCTCTGAAACGGTGAGCTTTCAAATAAACTTCTCCTCCTCTAAATTTGTTCTAGTTGGTCTTTTAGTCACAACAGAGAAAAAGCTGACTAAAGCCTGGTCTTTCTCTATAACACTCTGGGCTTCTTGTCCACACTGGGCATCTGTATATTCTATTTTCCCAAACCTTCAGGGAAATCACTCCTTCTCCCTGAGAGAGTATTCTATAAAGAGACATTAACACACAACATGTTTACCCAACTCTTATTCAGCCTTGACATTTGGGTTGCAGCTTGAAATGCCAGCAGTATCAAGCAGTCTGCCCTGCCACTCCCCAAACTGTGCAAATTGTTTCTTCTGCATAACCCAAATGCCTTGAAGCTTACCTGGTTAATCACCTATCATGCTGCTCTGCAACTCACTTTCTCCACTAGTAAACAACTAGTGCCTGCTTCCTACTTAGAACAGTGTTACATTCATCTGTAATATTTGTGTCTCATTCATCTGTGTATGTCTAACAGTGGTGCAAAAAGATATTCAATGTTTGTTGATTAAATGAATGTCAAATGCTACTAGGTAGAAAATGACATGTTTGGAACTGGTGCATTGTAAGGACAGAGAACTTTTTCTATTATTTTTTTTTTGTATTCCACTGCATATTAAATACCACAAAGCTCAACAACAGTGAATCTCCTTTATAGAATTGGGATCTGCAATATTCCCCAAATTCTCCTATATTGAAGGTTTGGTTCCCTAATGCACAAGGTTCAGAGGTGAGGCTTTGGGGGAGTGAATGGATTGAGGGCTCTGACTGCACCAGTAGATTAATCCTTTGATAGCTGAATGAAAAACTATAGGCAGACAGGGTGTGGTTGGAGAAAGTGGGGACAAGATATGGCTCTTAGAGACCATATCTTGTCTCTGAACTTTTTTTTTTTTCTGCTTCCTGGTTATCATGAGCAGAGCAGATTTCCTTGTCATTACTCCATACTCTGAAACCAAAGACCAAAAACTTTCCTAAGTTTTCTTGTCGGGTATTTTGGTCACAGTAATGAGAAGATATCCAATACATCCATGGACCAACTTTCTGATTTTTGATAAAGGCTGTGAAGCCAGAGGGTCTGAAAACAGAACCCAGTGGTAAAGTTGCTTACAGCAGGTAGGCTTCTACAGCTCCTCCTCTGACATACCTTCCTGTCTATGGAGGACTACATTTCCCCGACACCCTTGCAGTGAATTATTAATGTGGTCTAGAAGCAGCCAGACAGACATACTTCTCCAGGAGACTCGGACGTTAAATGTAAGCAGCATTAGAAGGAGACAGGAAGCAGAGTGTGGAGAACAGTATCAGAGTATGGGAGAACAGGGGCTGAGACTGGAGGTCTCTGATGACCACAGCAATTATCCAGCACTTCTGAGCTAAATTCTCTTTGAGCATGGTCTACCTGGGAAAAGCATAGGATCTCACAGGTTAAGAGTTCTGGCCCTGGGGACTGAGGTTGTGGCACAGTGGTAGAGCACTTGCCTAGCATGCATGAGACACTGGGTTCAATTCTCAGACTGCATGTAAAAAAATAAAATAAAGGTCCATTGACAACTAGAAAAATATTTTTTTAAAAAAGTTCTATCCCTAATACTGTCCACCTCAGATAACAAAAAAACCACATGGAACTTGCAATTGTTTTGTTTTTGTTAGTGCTGGGGATTGAACCCAGTGCCTTGTGTGTGCTAGGCAAGCCCTATACCAACTGAGCTATATCCTTTTTTTTTTTTTTTTTAAGAGGGAGAGAGAATTTTTTAATATTTATTTTTTTAGTTTTCGGCAGACACAACATCTTTGTTTGTATGTGGTGCTGAGGATCGAACCCAGGCCGCACGCATGCCAGGTAAGCACGCTACCGCTTGAGCCACATCCCCAGCCTTCCCTTGTGGTTTTTTGACTTGTGCTTCTCAGTGGCTTCTTTTGAGGGTCACTACAACCTTTCCTTGGGTTCAATTAATTTGCTAGAGCAGTTTACAGAACTTGGGAAAAAACAAACTCAGTATGTTATTATTTCTATTCTGTTTTCCTCAGAAAAATTTTTTCTTCCCTAAATTATTAGAGAATGGTTCCTGGTGTATTTGTTTTCCAAAGGAATGGTTCTGGAATCAACATGAGTCAGTAAATAAACAGATGGAGAGATTGATACTGCAAGGGGCAAAGTATTAAATTACATCTGAGTTAACAGAAATGGATGGAGAATGTCAACTTCTGATTCAGAGCTTGGAGGCATTCATCTCACTTCCCAAGAATGCAGGCAAATGCATATTTATGTGTTCTGTGAGCGTGTGAGATTATTTAAATTTGCCTAATTTGGGGCTTCCTTTTACCTCTGAACATACACTATTTATTTCAAGACCCTGACAGCAGCCCTTTGTTTAAGAATTAATGTCTAAGTAGCAATCTTTACATAGGTTCAAATAAAAAATAGGCACTTAGTTACTTCATTTAGTTTTATGCTTCAATGAATTTCAAATACATCTCATTACAGCAGAATTTTTTTAAGCTTAATTATTCTAGCATTAGATACTTGATCAATGCTCCTCTGACAAGTGAGGACTTGGAAGGAGGGCTGAACAAGGAAGTGAGGAAACTGTTTTGCTCTTGGGAAATAAATATTTAAACTGAGGGCATATGGTGATCATGTAGGACCTCCAGGTCCTCTTGTTACCTTATGCAGAGTTTAGACAGTTCAAAATGTCGCATGGGGAATTCTGAGAGTCATCTGGACTGACCTGCTCTTTTTACAGTGAATCTTAAATACCAAAGAAAGGGGAAGAAGCCATCTCAGTAAAACCACAGCATAGGCAGTGGGAGGTTCTCCTCCCACAGTTCAATGACTTCCAAAGGCTTGCACTTTCCAGAAATCTGAATATTGTTTCCTTTTCAGAGTCATCACTACCACCTCTGTCCTCCATATCCCTGTCTGTTTCCCCTAAAATTCTGCAAAAGAGAACCAGGCAGCTAAGGACCTCACCCATCGTCATGTTGGGTAACATGAGAAAAACGTCACTATGGTTTTGGCCTGTTTTCTCCCAGAAGGGCAGGTTTCTTTCATCTGCTTTATCCTCTGTGATATCTCAGTATCTACTAGTGCACTTATTACTTGGTGGATACTGAACAAAAACTTGAATTGCTAAGCTAATTAGTAGTAACCGAATGAATGAATGAATGGAAGCATTCATAAATTGAAACCTCCCTCTGTCCATGGAGCTGTACACGGAAATAGGTTAAGAAGCTGATTAATCTTAAATGAGGTCTCAAGGCCTTGGTCCTAAAGGAAGTGTTCTTGGAAGACACACCAGTGTGTGAAAACCAAGGAAAGGCCCTTGTGAGGAGACAGCAAGATGATAGCCACTGGTCAGCAAGGAAGAGATCTCACTAGAAATCACCCACACCAATGCCTTCATCTTGAATTTCCTGTCTCCAGGACCGTGAAAAAGTGTTACTTAAGCCACCTTGTCTGTGGTGTTCTGTTATAGGAGACTAATAAAACAGCTTCTCACTTCTCTTAGGCAAATCCCAAACTGCTAAACATGGGCAGCAGGGCCATGCATGGTCTTCAAAACACTGTCACACAAATAGGTCAGAAGCCAACTAGCCTTTCTTTGGAAAAAAAAAAAAAGGGCTGGGGATGTGGCTCAAGCAGTAGCGTGCTCGCCTGGCATGCGTGCGGCCTGGGTTCGATCCTCAGCACCACAAACAAAGATGTTGTGTCCGCTGAAAACTAAAAAAATAAATATTAAAAAAATTTTAAAAAATCATCAAGGTCAAAGGCTATGGAAGGAAGATATGAATGATGAGAAAGGAAAGGGCCGCTCCAGGTGGTATGCGAGGTTGGTTCTGAGAAGGAAGATTGAGAAAATAAAATATAGAAGATCAGAGCAGTCACATTTCTCAATGTAGAAGGAGGAGGATGTTACACACATTGAAAGAGAAAAAATGTTGGAATTGAATTGGCGGAACACTAACTCATGGTTTCTGATAAGATTAGACAGACAAGGATGACAGACAAGGATGTCCCTGTAAATGTGGGTATGCATATACATTCACCACATTTCTTAGGCAAATCTCAAACTGCTAAACATGGGCAGCAGTTTGGGATTTGCCTAAGAAATGTGGTGAATGTATGTGCATATCCACATTTTTTCTCTCCACAATGTGGATGAGCTCCAAGCTGTTATTGGGACCTAACAGTAACAAGCATACCTTATATCTAGATTCTAGTTTCTAAATACCATTTTTTTCCCTCAGAAGAACTAGCATTTCATGCAGAAGTAGTTGATTTATTCTAAGACTGGAGAAGGGAAAGAGCACATACAGCCTATAAAATCACATTGTAATAAGATGTAAGAAGTGTTCAAAAAATGTTGGGAACCTGCCAGAAGGCAAAAGGTATGACAGAAAATGATGATCAAATTTATGACAAAGTAAAACTCAAAATAAATGGTAGTAATAGTGTGCAACCCACTCAACATAAAATACAAATCCAAGAATTCATAGAGATATTAAGATACATGTTCAAAGTATGAGGTTAAAAAAAAAAACCACTACCTCATAGTAGAATGTCAACTAATGTAGAAGTAACTTCCAGTAGTTATTGTGAGAGGCTAGTGAGTATCAAGGTATTTTTACAGTCGTCATGTATATCCATGCAAAATACTAAATAATCCAAAGAAAAAATAACCTACAGTAAAGACATCTAGCCAACACCACTTCAGATCATCAGATGGAATCTCATTAGGGAAGGTCACACTGAAATTATCCACTGCCGGATGAGACATAAGAACATGGTGTTATTTGGGCAGTGCTCCTGCTAAATACGAATATCCTGAATTTGATCACACAAATAAGAAAATCCAACAAACTCAAAAGACCATCTTCAGATCCATATATGTTCTTAAAACATTTCAAGAGGGGCTGGGGATGTGGCTCAAGCAGTATCCGCTTGCCTGGCATGCGTGCAGCCTGGGTTGGATCCTCAGCCCCACATACAAAGATGTTGTGTCCGCCGAAAAATTAAAAAATAAATATTAAAAAAAAAATTCAAGAAAAGCCTGCACAATGGCTCCAGATTGAAGGGGACTAAAATAAAAGAATACATGCAACCACATGCAACATGTGATCCCATGTTTAACCCATTGGCTGGAAAGGACATCATCAGGATATATGACAGGAGACGAGTGGAATCTGTGGCCTGCACCTGAGTATTGTAGCAATATCAATTTCATTATTTTGACGGTTATTCTAATTCTATAAATAAGAAGAATGTCCAAGGAGAATTTGCATTAAAGGATTTAGTATTCTAGAGCACAGTATCTGTGGCTTATTCTCAAATGGTTGCAAAGAAGATTATTTATAGTTTTTGTGCCATTTTTCTTTAAGACCGAAGAATTCTCAAATCCTGTCACTATTGTAAAAAAAAATGCAGAAACTTGAGAGAAAACAAGAGTTAAGCATCTAGATTATGCTATATGAGAATTTCAGAATAAGGTGATTATAGTAAAACTGCATGGGGGCTTGGGGGAAATAAATTAAGAAAAAAGTTGTTAGCAAAGTCCCTTGACAAAATAGCAATGACAAATACTGTATGAAGTCAGGACATAGGGAAGAAATTTTTACTAGACCTAGAGTCTTTCATCCTGTTTTAATATGATGAAAGGAAATAGTGTTATCAACTGCCTTGAATTTGTTCATATAAGACAAGCAAAGTGTCAGCAGCAACTCATAGAAATGGCAGAATTGGTTATGTATGAGTCGTTGAGAAGTCTTATAATCACAGATGTCTTAGGCTAATACTCAAAACACCAAAATAATTTTAAAGGGCATTGGGAAGAGTGCAATAGGAAACTTGGAACAATAGTGGTGGAATGGACAGCCAAATGGCACTGTTACATCTAACTAATTGTTCTCTCTACATACGGTTTGCCCAGAGAATCCATCGGTACTGCTGAGAGCTATTATTTCTATCTGGCACCAACTTCCTAAGGGAAGGTCATTCCCATTAATAACTAGGAAAGAGAAAATGATTATATCTGTTCCTTCCTCAGGAACAATCAGAAAATTCTGAAAATATCTTCCCTTGATAAATAATATTGAAGGATAAACCAAACTCACATTTATAGGATCTTACTCTGGAGCAGACACTTTTCATAAATCATCTTATCACTTTTAATACAAAAAAAGCAGGTGTACTCCACCTTGCAAATGAGGAAATGAAGGCTCAGAGAGGTTAAATGACTTGTGTAGAGCCAGAGTTAAAATGAGAAGAGAGACTTAAGAGCCAGTATTATCTTATTTAATCTTCAGATAAACCTAGGTATCATCTTGTCCACATTACAGATGAGAAAACTGCTATGGCTAGGGTTGGGATAAGTGTCCCCCAAAGTCCCATGTTTAAAGGCTTAGTCCACAATGTGGTACTCTTTGGAGGTGGTGGAGCCTATAAGAGGTGGAGCATAGTGGAAGGGAGATCTTAGGTCACTGGGAGTGTGACCTTGAAAGGTACAATGGGAATCCAGCTCCTTCCTATGTCTTTCACTTCTGGGTCACCATGGGATGAGCACTTTCCTCCACCATGTGCTTCCATCCTGATGTGCTGCCTCACCACGGGCCCAAAGCAACATGGCCCACCAACTCATGGACTAAAACCATAAGCTAAAATACACTTTTCCTCTCAAATTGTTATCTCAGGGAAATAAAACTAATATAAAAACTAATTTAAATCCATATACTATTTAGAATCCTGTGTTCTTTACCTACTTAAAACTTTCTCCTTTAGTCAGACCTGAGATTTCTAAAAAAATCACCTTTATCAGATCATTAAAAATAATAATAGCCACAACATGGATATTTGAAGATCTACTTAATTTATACTTTCATTTATACTTAATCACCATCTTTTCAGGAGCCAAAAAGATGACTTTTCTCCCAATTGTGTAGACATGAATGCTGAAGATCAGAGTAGTTAAGCAAAGAGTTCAAATCACAGAGTAACCATCCAGACTGGAATGTGGACCAGAAATAGCCAATGATGCTTAATTTATTATTAAAAGCTTAATTTATTATTAAGGCAAATCTTATAGTGCAGGGCCATCGGATCTCTAGGCAGGAGACAGGAAAAACACTGAAGCCACATGGTGACGCTGAGAAGACAGGAGTGAACAGTTATTGACCAGTGTTTTTGGATGTGAATGCTCTGCCAGAGCTCAGCTGGTAGAAAAATTATGTAGATAGATGTACAGATATAGCTGTAGGGACAGCCAGAAGAAAGGCTGCCAATGAATGTGCCTAGCAGGTTCCTTTGGATTCTAGGCTCCCCAATGGCCATGGGTTTCTAGGATGCTGCCCAAGTTTTAATTCTCTCTCTTGAGCCTGCCCAGCAATAAGCCTGCTTAAAAAGACCATAAATGAAAGAAAACCACTTCTGGACCTCATCCCTTGGACTCCTCCTCTCTTCCCTGATCTGTCAGAGAGCACTGGAAAACACTCTGTTTATGGCCTGGTGCTTGGACAACTGCCACACCACGTGCAAACACACCAGGCAAACGTTCTGTGGCTGGCAAGCGCAGCTGGGGACCATCTGCTAGGATGGCTCCCAACCTACTGAGAAGACTGTGAGCTACTTCCCTCTAGGCAAAGAAACCAAAAATGAGCTTGCAAAGTCTTTGTCAAACTAAGGCTAATCACTTGTCTCCCTATTGTTTTAGGTCAAGAGTAATGAACTGTACTCCACTATATGGATCTTACAAACTTCAGGTTTCTCTGCACTCTGCTGAGAGAGGTTTAACTTTGGGCTCTAATAGACCTGCATGACTTCTTATTCCTAGTGACTTAACATGACCTCTGTGGAGGCAGGAATACCATCTCTCCTTTTCACCAGGTGCCTAATATCTAGTACATAGGAGCTACTTTATAACACATAATAATAAATATGACCACATAATACAGAAGGTCCTGTCACTCTCAATGGATTCTTAGCGTGTTCCAAACTAAATACTTTAACTTCAAAAGAGAATGAGTGAGCACTGGTAACAATGCTAACATTTCTTTCCATTCATCTGACTTTAGAGATTGTACAGATTCTTGTATATTTTGGTTGGAATGCAAGAAACTACCACACACACCAATTATTTATCTATTTTTTGAGAGCTCACAAACAATGGGAGGTGAGATGAGTGAGAAATGGGCTAGGGAAGGGAAAAGACATCAGTATTACAGTAGCTGGTGATATAACCCTGAGCAGGTATTAAACCTTAAAAGGATAAACACAAATTCTCATTTATAGCAAAGATATTTTCTATGTGATGGTGGCAGAGGGTCCAAAATCTGATGACTCAGCCTTGAGTATCATCAGGTGGTGAACAAAAATCAATGCAGAAGGCACCTGCAACAGGGTTTCACGGGAATGAATAAACAGACTGTTCATCTAAAAGGAGAGTGCAAATACCCATTTTCCTATGATGTCTCTGTTGTGACTTGCTTTGCAAAACTTCCCTTTGGTTCCATGTATTCTCCAGTAGTCTTCTAAAAGATCACCTATTGGAGTCATTCAAAGTTGGGTCCAACGATTTTCAAGTAAGAACGTATTTTGGGTAGGAGAAGTGCCAATGGGCAATTAGATTTGCCTGGTTTCCTAGCAGGCAATATTTGCTTAGAAAAAGCAAAAGGGTACTAGCATTTGGTGCATGAAAAAGTCTCAACCAGCGGCCTAGTGAGTGGCATGAGAAGAGCTCGGGCATAATGTGTGGTGGTTTCTTTACTCATGTATGAATTTTGATTATTTTAATATATCACCCAGAAACATCACTCATTTATTCTTTCTCCATGTAAATATGAATTGCCTACTATGTGCTAAGAGCTATAGTAGATAAAACTGGGATAATAAGATAAATAAATTCTAAGTTTTTTCAGGTTAAAAATATGGGTTCAGAGGTCCCATGTACAACTGTCTAGGCTTGAATACTAATGTTACCACTTCCTGCTGTGGGAGCCTGGGCAACTGATTTAACCTCTCTGATCCTGTTTCACCAGTGTAATGGTGTTAATAGCACCTACCACATGGAACTATTGCTTTAGGCCATTTAATCCTCACATCGACAGCTCTTAAACTGTGGCTCATATGAAAGAAATACCCAATAAGGATTAACAATGGTTGCTCTTATTAAATTTATTAAGAGCAAAATGTTTGGCTGAAGTAGGGCATACTTGAGAGAAAAGGGGAAATTATATAATTTGACATAATGTAAACAAAGATATGCAGAACAAGAGTGAAAAGATGCAGTACCTGGAAAAGCAGTGTTTTAAGACTCAAAGAGAAAGCAAGAATCAGCAAGGCTGGGTGGAAATGGTCAAAGCAGGGGAGAACAGAATATGCAAAAGGCCAGAAAATCAAGAGGACACAGTAGGTTAAGGGAAATGAAGTACATTCAGAATGGTTAAGGGCCCTTCGGGAAATGAGGTGGTGGGCAGATAAAAGAGTGACAGGGATGAGATGTTGACATGAATGGTCATGTTAAAAAGAATTCTGAATACTCACTATAGAATTTCAAGCAAAGATTTGCAATCATTTCTGTACTTCACTACAATATGGTTCACACTGTGGGAATAGCATAAAAGCACATGGAGTAAGCAATTTATTAAAAGCACATCAATAATGGAGTTGATTTATAGGGATTTTTAATGATGAGAAGTGATAGGTTCAAAATATATAAGAGCAGCAAATTAAAGGGAACTCAGTCACCTTTTTGAAGAAGAAAACATGAAAGGGTAAAACTGCTAAAGAGAACCCCAAGTCCTCACAGACCAAGAGGGGGAAGATGGCATCATTACTCAAACATAAAAGCAGAGTAAGAAAATAAATTAAAAAGAGAAAATGAAAGATATATTCAATTGGGTACATACTGTCTTTGAGGTGCCTTGGAGATATCCAGGTGGAAATATCTAGTAGGCTTTTGGATGTATCAGTCTCTAGATGAGATGTGAGAGCTGACGATTTAGAAATTAATGACCACAGTTTAAAGAGATTCTAAGATTTTACTCAAGGATAATGCGTTTATTGAGGACAGCCTAGAGCAGAACCCGTAAGGAAACCATCACTTGAGGATTGGACAAAATATAAAAAAGGAACAGATATGCAAAGGATTTGGAAGAAAGACAGTGCAGAAACATGGAATCCAACGAGACATACTTTCAGCAAAAAGGCAGTTATCCACACAATGGCATGCTGCAGAAAGTTCCAGCAAACTTAGGAATGAAAACTGCCCATTCCTATAGTGATTGCTATGACATTAACAGAAGTAGTTTCAAGAATGTTTAAGATGCAAGGACAGAAAATAGTGAGTGGAGGAGAAATAATGGTGAGATGAGGAAGCAGAGACAAAGAAAACTGGAAAATTTAAGCACTTTGGGAAGAACAGGGAAGACAGAATAACCCTTGAACAGAACACTGAAGAAAAGATGGAAGAGACTTTGATTCTATCCCCCTTTTTATGATTAAGCTAATAGAAAAGAAAATATTCAGGCCAAATCCAACCATTACTCAAGACAATGAGTGTGTATATACATGTATACACACACACGCACACGTATATACATGTGCACATGTGTATATATGTCTGTGTGTACATGTGTATGTGTGTATGTGTGTACATGTGTATATATGTATATGTGTGTGCATATGTGTGTATGTATATGTACACACACACACACACACACACACACACACACACACAAATATATAAAGTCACATAGGAAAAAATAAACTTTTGGTCCAGAATGAGAAGAATACATCATGACATTGTGGAGCTATAAATTTTAGCTACACATTTTCATAAATGCATTTAAGCTCTTTAGGCATTTACTTAATTTTAGTGCAGATTATCTTTTAGGAGAGACATCTAAGAAGTTCCCCCAGTTTACCTTTTCTTCATCTGTATGACAATGGGATGCCAAGGTATCTGATTTAAATGTCACATTTTTATTTTGTAAAATAACATTTGACATGCTTATTATTTTTCTTCGTAATTCCCAAGCTGAAAATGTTTTTGATGCTGTGTGTGTGTGTGTGTGTGTGTGTGTGTGTGTGTTCGCGCGCGTGTGCAGTTCAATATCTTGAAGACATATGCTATGTTTTAGAACTTGATGAATCCAAATTCTGGAAATAACTAAATATATATCAATATAGATTTTAATTTTTTTAATTAATCAAAAGCATGAGTAAAGGGCTAAAGATGTAGCTCAGTAAAAGAGCCCCTGCTTAGCACACATGAGGCCCTGGATCTGATCCCCAGCCCCAGAAGGAAAAAAAAATACCCTAGTTGTGATATTCTTGAGAAACAAAGAATAAAGTCAGTTCAAACATCTTAAAGAGGATGTTTCTAAAAAAAACATAAAATCGGTTGACACCATCTGCCAGTTCAGTTAAACATTTATCAATTTGTGGCAAAATGATCTAAGTAGCAGATCAATCACCCATTCCCTGGAAATGGCAGCAGATGACATATGATTACATCTGATGTACAAATTTAACTTCAAAAGGTGAAGATTTGAGGAGGTAAAATCTGAGTATACAATAGTAGCTGAGAGGTCTAGGGTGAGGCTAATGAATCCTTTCTGAAGACACTATATAAAAAGGACATATTGTGTGGGACTTCAAAGTTTCTCTCTATATTTAACACTCAATGTGTTAAGACTCACTCTAGCTTCACTACCCTGTATTGGGTAGAACTTTAAGAAACTTCAATTCAAGAGGGCTGGGTGGCATACGCCTAAAATTCCAGTGAATCAGGAGGCCGAGGCAGGAGAAATGCAAGTTCAAGGACAGCTTCAAGAACTTAGCAAGGTCTGCAGCAATTTAGCAAGACTCTTTCTCAAAATAAAACACAAGAAGAGCTAAAGATATTTGCTCAGTGGTAGAGCATCCCCAAGTTCAATCTCTAGTATCTAAAGAAAAAGGGAAAAAAAAAACTTGAATAAATTTCTAAATGAAAACGAAAACTTTAGACAATATTGCAAACAATGGCAAATAAGCTTTCAAAAGAAATATCTTTTGCCTGGTGCAGTTGGTGCACGTCTGTAATCCCAGCGGTTGGGAGGCTGAGACAGAAGAACTGTGAGTTCAAAGACAGCCTCAGCAAAGAGGAGGCACTGAGCAACTCAGTGAGACCTTGTCTGTAAATAAAAAATACAAAATAGGGCTGGAGATGTGGCTCAGTGGTTGATTGCCCCTGAGTTCAATTCCTGGTACCAAAAATAAACAAACAAACAAACAAATATATAAATGAATGAATGAAAAAGAAAAGAACTCTTTTTAAAAATACAATGAAAAATTACACTATCTGGGTAGAGAATATATAGATGCACAATGTAAAATTCTTCTAAAGGATTGAATATCTAAAAATTTTTAAAATAAAATGGTGAAAATGTATCAAGACTGAAGGAAGTCTAAATACAAAAGTAAAAATATAAATGAAGGCAAGCATAAAAAATTATATATAGCTGAAATCCTAAGTTAACAGAAAATAAAACACCAATTACTTGGATGAATGCAGATAAAAGGGGAAGAAAATGCAAAAAATAAAAAGATAGGCAATAAGCAAAAACTACTATGGTTAGAAATGAAACTGTATCAGAGATCACCATACTGTTGAATAGCCATTTTATTACATGCTTTTATTAAAAAAAAATAGTTCCCTCTATGATGCCTACGATAAAGACAACCAAAATGAAGTATAAGAAAAGCTTAAAACAACCCAGCTGTAGTCACAGCAACTTGGGAGCCTAAGACTGAAGGATCCCAAACTTAAGGCCAGCCCTAGCAACTTCCCACTTGCCTCAAAAAATTAAAAGGGCTGGCAATATGGCTCAGTGAAGCACCTCAGTTCAATTGATACCCAAAACAATAAAATTCAAACAAAATATAAGTGCTATTTTCAATAGTTCTAAAAAACAGGAATCATTTAAGCAGGTGGCCCTCTTCTGAATCTAATCCAAAAGGGATTGCCGCTCTTGGCCATGATAGATTTTTCTTTTCCCCACTTTTGCTCTTTTCTTCTGTGAATGAGTTAGGAATCTGGTGGAGTGAGAGATCACACTTAGAAGGCTCGAGTTGAAAGTGTTGGTGTGCACTCAAGTGAATTTTGCTGTCTGGACTTAGGCTTCTCTTTCTGTATCCTATACTCTTCCAAGGCAATAAGACACTCAATTTTCATTTCTTAAAGAGCTCCCACTTTCAATTTGGGAAGTTACCAGCCTCCATACCTAGAGTCTACTGATCTACCAAGTGTCAATCTTCCCTAATAATTCAGAAGACTGAGGTCCAAATAACTGTGCACACTCACCAGCTAGTTGGTGGAAGCCCAAGCCACACAGCTCCCCTGCATACACAGTATCTCACTGCTACCTAAGGGTTCACTGACCCAACAGGTATCCTTGCCAACCACCCCAATAAAACAAGTACCTCATTGCCTCTCCTTCCTGTGTTCCTCCAGTACTATGAGGACTATGTGGTTAGTTGATGCTTCATAAAGTAACTTCTATTGGCATGGGTGGGGGGGTGTCTGCAAAATGTTTCACTTCTAGAATAGGTGAGAGCTGCTAAATGGCAAACTATCATCCAGATGTGAGGACAAAGGCAACATACATCTGCTCATGAATTTTCACATGGAAATACAATGCAGTGCTAACAGATATCATTTGTTTCTTAATTTTTTTAAAAGGAAAACTATACAAACATCTATTTAAGAAAGATAAGACTGCTTCATAGTTGTCAGGTTAAGGGAGGATTCAGGTCCCAATAATTATTTTCTGGGCCCAAAATAAAAATGAAAACATCTGTGCTGAATTTGTTTTAGGTGAAACACCATGCTGTGTGATTCAGGAAGAATGTTAGGTCTCCATGAGTTTCTCTTTAAGTCCTATTATTTTCCTATATTGCAAAGGAGGAAACTGAGGTTCCGAGAGCCCACCCTCCAAATTTGCCACCTTTGTGTTCCTTCAAGTGTAAGAACGTAGGCTATGAGAATCAGGGCAGAGACAGGTCCTCTTTGACACCTAATCTGAAGATTTTCTCCACCCAGATGGACAGACAAACTCTCTAAGAATGTTTTATTGGGTTAATGGAGTCACATACGAAGAGTAAAACCAGTTTTATCATGTAGAGATGTTTGGCAATATTGCTCTCTCTTCATCAAAGTCCTTAAAAGAGTTAAGTAACTTCTTAAAGAAATCTTTGTAAAACATGGCATACTACCCAAATTTTAGAACCTTTCATTTAGAACTGAAAGTATAGCAGGCCCTGTATCTACTCCCTGTTATTTTTAAACCCTTTATCATTTTAAGTAACTATTGTATCATAATTACATGCATGCACTTATTGAATAAGAAAGATCCCATGATTGACTCAGGGCTTCTTATTTTATTTTTCCTTGTCTGTTAGGTTACCCTCCTACTTGATTCCTTTTGTCCAAACAATTACATATTTCTGGATTCCTTAAGACACTAAGAGGAAGTAGATAATATGCTAGCAAATAACACTGAACACCAGGGTATTTTCCTCCTCTCATTTCTTTTAATTCTGATTCTCCTGTTCATTTAAGAGAATAAAAGAAACTTGGATCTTATTTAAAACATACATCAAAACCAATCTTTGTAAAAGGGCAAATCAATTTTATGATATAGGAGTTCATTCCAGATTTAAAAGAGTAAACTCAACTGAACTTAAAGTTCATAGACATAATTATGAAGATCAATACAATATACACACACACACGTACACACACATACATATATATACATATTATGTACATACATATACATATATACACTAATATATATATATAATTCTGAAAAGTACAAAAAAATCAAGGACTTTATTTATCCAGAAACTGCTTATCTGTCAAGCCCAATCTATTATTGAAGCAGTGAATGAGGTGAAAACAAAGGAACGTTTTTAAAGTCACTAACATACAATGCCTATGGACGCCAGGCAAAGGCTACTACTCAATCAAGGAGACTAGAAGACAACAGGAATAGTGGGAATCAAGAACAGGGGACGGGTAGCTAAAATGAGCAACAGCTGCTTCACCCCAGTAGGTTCTTGCTGTGTGCACAAGAGGCCAATGCCACAGGCTCTTCTAAATTTCCAACAGAAACTGAGCTTGCAGAGGTTTTGAGCAACGTTTCTTCATATTTAAAAGATTGTGCAGATCAACAAGAATAAAAGTCTAACATCTAAGACCCAACACCAGGACTCAAGATAACCAGTTAATGAATTCCATCTCTGAACTAGCTTTAGTACTCCTTCTCTTACACATGGAAGCCTGGGAAACAGAAGGGAAGTTTAGAAGTAGACAGAACTAACAATAGACCCAGATCTCTTCCCAGATCTCTCCATATTTATGTCACAGACCCCATGACTTGGCCACCCTTCCTCCAGCATATGATGACAAGCCCAGAGGTGGCTCACCCTCTGGGAAATGCAGATGGCTGTGCACTGGATTCCCCTCAGTCCTTTAGATACTCCTGGCTACATCAGTTTCCCCTTTGAAATTGTCACTTCTACCCAGATGTAGCTTTTTAGCAACAGTAGGGGGCATTCTACTTAGGTCTTTTACCATCATATGAAACAGAACTGGGGAAACAATCACTATGTATCTTGACTGAAACGTCATCAGAGGGACGAGGGTGGGTGCCTTCTAAGTTTAATAATTCACATGGATGGCATTTTCCTCAATGTTTTTCAGAATTATTGCAAAGTAAAGCTTACCATCTCATTATAAATCAATGAAAATTCATGCTTTTCTTGTGCCTTGTATTTCATGATCTTTAAGCACTTAGAGCTATTCATTAAAAAAATAAAGAAAGAACATCTTCCATTCTAAAATGCTCCAAAGGCAAGTTTTCTGGTCCCTCACCTATAGTGAGTCCGACTTTCCCACCACCAGGCCTTCACCTCCTCTCAAGCAAACCCACGAGTTATGGACCAGATTGTTTATTTACATTTTTTCCAAGCATAATAAAATAAATTCACAGTTACTCAGAAAAATGCCTGTCATCCTATCATAATATAACCCTTTGAAAAAGTCTGACTAAAAGCTTTTACAAACTATGTAGCCATGACTCCCTGGTTCTTGATAATGTTACCTTCATTATATTACTAAAGTATCAACAATACAGATATAGATTATCTTCATGATATTAGTGTAAATATTGAGAATAGTAGCAAATACACTATATGCCATCAGACATTCTCTCCATGACCTTGTGAGTTAACTACTATCATATCCATTGTACAGTTCAGGAAACTGGAGCGTAGGAAAGCTAAGTCAGTGGCCCAAGATCTCTCATCCAGAATCTAGGGAAGTCTCTCTTCCAAGTCCAGATGTTTGCTGGACCACACTGCCTCACTGTGAACCATCACTACTTCCTCAGCAAAAGAACCTGAATTTGTCATATTGTTATGGTAAAAGGTGTCCCGTGAGGAACGCAGAGCCTAAAAGTCCACAGAGCCTTGTGTACTGTATCTGAAGTTTTCAGATCATACCAGTCATCAGGACCACAATTAAGGGCTATCTTTAATAGGGACCCTGAGAGCTGCTTCTAATTCCTAGGGCCAATGCAAAGCCCTGGAGGAAATTTCCAAGGTGGAAATAAGTCTGTCCCTAAATTGAAGAGAAGGAATTCTCAATCTAATCCCTAGAAGGGTCCTTTCCTTCCTAGACAGCATCCTATAGAGACATATGGAAAGCACTTGGAAAAGCAGCAGGAGCAAGCGTGGGGCACCTTATGTCCATAGGGCCTGCATATGCACTGTCTCCTGCCAAGCTTACTAGGGCAAAGGGGAGAAGGCAGGAAAGGATGGTTCAGATTCATGTCATTGTCTTTTGGCAGGCCTTTTCATTTCACCATCCTGATAATCTGGAGAAATGGGTGTTATTTATTTAGGTAGTATGACATGCCTTTATTTGAATAAAAATTGACTGCCTATCCATGGATATTAACACAGAAAACAACAACAATAAGTTGTAAATGCCTGGTATGGTGGTACATGCCTAAAATTCTAGCAGTTTAGGAGCTGAGGCAGGAGGATTCCAAGTTCAAGACCAGCCTCAGCAACTTAGTAAGGATCCGGTCTCAAAATAAAAAAATTAAAAGGGCTTGGGTATAGCTCAGTGGTTCAGCACCCAAGTTCAATCCCCATTGCCAAAAATCAAACAAACAAAAATCTCTAAGTGTTTATGATATGTTCTGGAGAATAGTACCCAAAGAGCAAGAATTTGGCATATCTTCCAAACACTGCACAGAATAGATCCTGTTACAAACATATGCATTGCTAAGTCATTCATTAGCTTTTATAGTGCATGGATAGGTCTCAAGGATATTTGCCACCATTGTTTCTGAGATCAGGCATTAATTTTGTGGGATTTTGCCCTAATAGAGTTTTTTTTTAAATTGTCAGTTATATGAGTTAGTGATATCTTCATTGGAAAGAACTCACTGTCTATGTTAATAAATCAGTCTTATAATTAATACTTAATTCCCTTGTAAATTCAAACACTGTAGTTTTTCTTTGAATAAATTGTGGCAGATACAAGGCTCTGTAATCATATTTTCCCCCCTGTACATGTAGAAAACTCTGCTTCTCAACAACTTCAACAACTTGGCACTTGGGTGAATGTAAATGTCCACTTTTTTCACAGACATCCAAAAAAACACAAAAACCAAAAAAAAAACCAACAATAACGGGGGAGGGGGATGAGTGGGTGGTGGCACAAATGTTACTTTCAAGTGAGGGAGTGTGGTTTGAACATCTGATGTTTGAGCTCTACCACTTTCCCTGCACCATGTTTCTAGAAAGATCCTTATGTTGAAGTGGCAGAGCTACAAGTTCCCTATGCAAGAAGGACAGGTACCCTGGAGAGCCTCCAAGACACATGTTAATTCTGTGTGAGATTCAAGGATCTTATTACTGCTCAGGCAATTGCCAATCTAAATAAGCTCACAAATATGCTGTCACTGTTCCTATATGCTGCCTGCAATGCAGACCTCCCATATCTTCTGTGGTTTCAGAGGTTTTAGTCTGTGGTTGAATGGCTCTGAGGCAGAAACACCATGGTAGAGGAAAGCTAAGAAGCAGAGAGTGCTGAAGTGGGTGTTGTTACTGTCATTTGACAACTAAGATTTGGAGAACTTAAGCCACTTGACTAAAATCAACCCTACTGGTAAAGACAACCAGAAAGCCAAAGCTTGGATCTACATGAACAACTACTGTGCTTTGTAAGAGTAGGAGGGAAAAACAGGCAACCAAATACTCCAGATTTCAATCATAGGGGAGAAAACAAACAATGACAATAATAATTTCCTCCCAGGACTCTGTTTTGAAATCTTCCCTTTACAACATCTGTAGGCTCTGTAAAATGGACTTCATCTATATACAAAGAGCAGAGAAATTTGCCCTGAAGGATGCTGTGACTAGGAATTATGTACGACCTTAAAGAGCTACGAAACCTGCCCTTCACCCTCTAAGTTCCCAGATTTATAAATCAACTACTCCCTGAAAACTAGAAAAGAAGCCAAACAACTCAGGCATCAGAACACAAAGGGCAGGGTTTCAAAAGTCAGAGAGCTTCTACCTCAACTTGTGCTCTGCCTGAGGACATGGAGATTTAGAAGATTTTTTTTGGGGGTGGGGTGGGGTGTGTGTTTGTGTGTGCAGGGGGAGACCAGGGATTGAACTCAGGGGAACACAAGCACTAAGCCACATCCCCAAACATATTTTGCATTTTATTTAGAGACAGAGTCTCACTGATTTGCTTAGTGCCTCATTTTTTGCTGAGGCTGGTTTTGAACTTGCAATCTTCCTGTTTCAGCCTCCAGAGACCCTGGGATTACAGGTGTGAGCCACCACATCTGGCAAAATGGAGATTTAGGAAAGTGCATTGCTCAAGGTCAAATGGAAAATCCAACTGCTCAAGGACTACAACTCACTTTAGCTGTCAGTCTATTGCCCTCCTCTACTTTTAGCTTATTGTGAAAGGACTAAAATTCAGGCCTCTGGGCTCAGATAAACCAGGGTTTAGTTATGATGCTCATCCTGTGACATGGAACAAATTACTTAGCACCTGTATAACAGGGCTTCCTCACTAACAAAATGAGGACAGCAATAGTGCCCACTTAAGAATTACAATGAGTATAAACACTGAGCATGGATTCAGTCCCAAGAATGTACTCAATAAATGTTAAGTTTACTGTCATGTTTAGGAAGAAAGTATGTTATAGACTACAAAGTGTCATTGGATGTTATTTATTACCTAATAGTCATAACACAATTATGTACCATCCTATTTAAATCTATTCTTCCTTATACATCATCATAGCATTTAGACAGTTACAAAATAATCTATAAGGCCATCTTGTTTCTCATCTTTTATAATATAAGAAATGCAAACTGCACACATAATCACTTCTAATATTCCCACATATGGCAGTCCAGATCCAGAGAGTAAACGTTTCCTCACACAAAGCTGCAGATTTGTCAAGAAGATAAACGGCCTTCTGTGACAATAGCATTTATTCAAAACAAAATTGAAAGGTATGGTGTAATAAAAACAGATATTTGGTCTTTGTCCTCAAGTGCCTGGTAAAGAACTCTCAATACCCTGAGAGTTTCCTGAGTGCTAGGATCATCTTTTGTTATTTATAAGGAGCCCCTTAAGACCTTCTGATATGGCTCATGGCAAAGCCCCTGGATGTAGCCTGTAGGGACCAGAATGGGGACTTGTCATTTAAAAAAAAGGCAAACATGTTTAGAAAGTGGGAATACCTCAGCCTGTACTCCAATTTCTGGAGATAAAAAGGGGACTGGAGTCCAGGTTCAATCACACAGATTTGATTTATGCAATTGTGGGCTACATAATTAAATCTTGACAAAAACTCAGAGACATTGGGACTTGGAGAACACACCAATGTTCTGGGAAACTTCAGTGTCTGAGGAGGGTGTGAAAGCCTCTTTTCCTCACCGCCATATCTTGCCTTTTGAGATTCCTGCATTTGGTTTTTCCTGAGTTATATCCTTTATAATAAAACTGCAATTACAACTCTTTTCTAGATTCTGGGAGACAGTCTACCAAATTACCAAAGCTGAAGGATTTAACAGCATGGAAATCCAAATGTGTAACCAGTGAGGCACAAAGGCAGGTGGCATTTGAGGTAGGGGTGGGCTTTTGAGATTACCTTTTAACCCATTTAGTCTCTGCTAAGCCAAGGAGTGTCAGAACCAATTGGTGACAGAGAACATCTGGTGTTAGATAATTACTTATAATGAGGAATTGCTTTGGTTTGGAGCTGCATTGTACATAATGACTGTGTAGGTCTTCTACTTCTTCTTGTGATTTCTGGATCTCTACCTAATTCAAAAAGGAATCCTGTCTGTTCCTAGATCCTCAGGCTGTGTCTAAGCTTACAGTGACCCAAGATAGTTACAGGATATGATGAAATTAAAGGAAAATTTTTAAAAGCAAGCTTGATGACATACTAGGCAATTGGCTTCTGTTGACCCTGGTTTCATCAAACCACTCTGGCTAGAAACTGAAAAAGATGTCATTGTTGTTTCTGAGGCAGAGCCAAAGTTCAGCTGGAGACCCAGGTAGCTCGAAGGTAGTATAGGGGATGGGACAGGATTTCCAGGTTTCAGGGATGGTTCTACCTTTTACAGCTTGAATGGCCTCACCAAGGCCACATGGTGGAATCTCATTTCCTTTGTCACACAGTGTGAAAGTTGCATGGATTGTGAAAGCATGCTCCAGGCAACACCTATGGGAGTCTCACCTGGCATGCCTGTAAAAGTGGTTTAGGTGGTCCCAGGTCTGATGATCAGAATATCTGGGTTTAGGATCCTGAATTTTGCATGACTGCTGAGCATCCCAGGTGATTTTGATGCCCATAAAAACTGGCAGTGTAAAACTTGACCTCTTTTATTCTAGTACAGCATTTTAATAGCATCAATGCTAGCACATCATTTATCTAAGTGTGAAACAGATTATCAATTTGGCAGAGGCACCAACAAGGTAAGCATCATCTATTTCAAGTATTAATAAGTCTTGCTAAGTAAGGCTGGGTACCACAATACACCAATCTAGATAGTTCTCTCTCATAATTCCTCAACACTCACAGTATCACTTTGTCTTTGGTATAGTTTCTTGAATTCAGAGTTTTTACATAATGGCATTGCCAGTCCTTTTCAATGTCTACATACTTCTAGTCTTAGCAGTACATCTCTCTTCTGATTACACAGCAAGCCAGTTATAATCTCCTAGACTGATGAAGTCATCTCAGGTTTTGAACAAATACACATCATGGAGCTAATGCCGGGATGGATTATTTCAATCATCACTGAAGTGCTCCCTACAGTAACAAAGGAAACTAAGTGCTTCTGATGTAGTTCACAATGCAAATGCTTCTAAACCCAAAGATTAGCCCTGCCCCTCAAATCTACCTCCTTCAAAAGGACATCAGCTCTTGCAAAGTTTCAGATTCTAGCTTCTTATTTTCTTTCTCCTCCTCTCCCTCTTTCCTTCTCCTTCATGTAGTAGTAGAGCTGTTTGAGGAACTTTGAGGTCACTGGCTTTTTAATTTCCATCTTAAAGTACCTGACTTCTACACAGACCTCTTCACATTTTAAGCAATATTCACACTTTGGCAACCTTCTTAAATGGGCATGTTGGAAAAACATAATGATTCAAATCACTTGCTTGATCTACATTCCCACTTCCTTACAAAACTGATGCTTCTAGGGCTGGGGTTGTGGCTCAGTGGTAGAGCGCTCGCCTAGCACATGCAAAGCCCTGGGTTTGATCCTCAGCACCACATATAAGTAAATAAAGGTCAATCAACAATAAAAGATAAAAATAAATAAAAAATAAAAAACTGATGCTTCTAGTAAGAGACCTAAGGTATTTGTCACACATAGGACAATTTAACGTAACTGCAGTCTAGCAAGAAATATATAAAATACATATTAGCTTAACAGACCCCACAATGAATGACTTAAAAGCATGGTTGGATGGTGACATTTTCCTAATTATCTTCCCTACAAAACATTTCAGAGGAGCTCAAGTGTCCTCAACATCTGAGTCTATGTGTTAGTTAAAGAAAACAGACTCTGAACATGAGTCTCAGCACTATTGAGGGCATGAATAGGATAGAGGCCTGTGGACTTGGAAAAAAGGATCAAAGTTACAATCTACTCCCTCCATCAATAAAAAAGAAAAAGGCAAGGCTGGAACCTTTTTGCACATTCTCTCAATCAGGCTTCTTCCCACTGTGGACTGTCACAATGCTGGTCTGCACATTACCTATTATCAGTCTGTAACAAGGAATGGAAAAGAGAACAAACATTCAGAGGCTTTATGGATACTTAAAAGAACAACTCTTTGCCCACTGAACCCAAGAGAGAAAAGGAAACTTGTGTTTATTTTATCTTAACTATTTTTGTCATACTTAAAAGCATTAGTCCATAAGGAACAAGAAAAAAAAAATTAAACAAAATATCTGACCTCTTCCCATAACTACTTCAACAATTACAACTCTACCTGACAGCTGGCATTCACCTCTCATTTAAAGTCTCAAAGATCACAGAAACCCTAAACTATGACATGCTCATCTATGCTCAACTGGCGTTGTGTTCCTGATGCTTTAAAGATAATGCAGGGAGATGGCAGGTGGTCTTGTGCTGTTATTGTCAAAATTTGGTCAAGAGCCAGAACTCAGACTCTCTAGGATGAAAGAAATCCTCAAACAGCAGGGAACATGGGGCAGAAGTGGACATCACCCCAATTCCTTGATCTCCACAAGTCTTGGCACCCATGATTTAGAGGTAAACAACTTGTACCACTGTAGGATTCACTGGGCCTTTTCAGGAAATAGCATAAAAGGCACTTAGAGGTCATGACTAGCAGTGACTATTACTGGGGTCAGGGTGGTTGTCTAAGGAGACTACACTTCAACATTCCTTACCATTACTTCTCTAAAAAGAAATTAATTTGCAGGGAAACTGGGCTCCCTCATAAAACATCTAAAACAGAGCATTCAATCTGGGCACAATGGCACATGCCTGTAATCCCAGCGGCTCAGGAAGCTGAGGCAGGAGGATCCCAAGTTCAAAGCCAGCCTCAGCAACTTAATAGGTCCTAAGAAACTCAGCAAGATCCTGTCTAAATAAAGTACAAAAAAGGACTGGGGATGTGACTTGGTGGTTAAGCACCCCTGGGCTCAATCACTGGTACCAAAAAATAAAAAATAAAATAAAATAGGAGCATCCAGGCCAGGAGCCTCATGGACTTTCTGAGACTGTGGTTGCCTCCCTCACCCTCTTTCTCAGAGACTTTCAGGATTGATAAACAGGGGGATAGAGTAATGACCTCTTTCAGGATGCATATTCACATGCTAAAAAAAAAAAATGGAATACCCAGTGCCCAAGCCAAGAGCCTTTGAAAATATGTCAAACCTCAGCTCTGTTAATGACAGGCAAATACCACATCCTTTGGGGATATTATTGTGGTAGTCAGCTTTTGTGTCACTGTGATCAAAGACCTGACAAGAACAATGTAGACAAGGAAAAGTTTATTTTCGCTCATGGGCTCAAAGGTCTCAGTCTACAGACGGCTGATTCTGTAGCTTTGGGCCCAAAGTGAGGCAGAATTTCCTGATGGAAGGGTGTGGCAAAGGAAAGCAGCTCAGGACATGGTAACCAAGAAGCACAGAGATAGAGGAGGGGGAGTGGGGGAAGGAGGAGTGAGGGAGAGAGAAAGCACCCTCTGCTCACCAAAGTGTCAAAGTATAAACCCTGAAGGCACATCCCCAATGACCTACTTCTTTTAGTCATACCCTGTTCTACAGTTATCGCCCTATTACTCCATAACAGTGAATTAACCCACCAATTAGGCTATACCTCCCATAATCTAATCATTTCACCTCTGAACATTCTTGCATTTTCTCACATATGTGCTTTTGGGGGACATGTCATACCTAAATCATAACAATTATAAAAGATAAGGTCAGGAGAAGTTTTGATTCTACTGCATAGGAGATTACATGCAAAAAATTCAAAGAACAATGCTCTGGGAAAACAGGAGAGCAGATTTCTATGCTGCCCCCACTCCTCCATCTAGAGAGAACACACACACCCTTGCTATCACTAATTCCCTGTGTGACTCAAGGAAAGCATAATTTCCTCTCTAGGGGCCTAAATAACATGCCCAAGGCCACACACTACCATAAGACTCCCCTGACTACAACCCAGGTTTTCTAGTACAAAAGCTGCACATCTTTTTCTAATTCTGATCTATTTTAAAAGTAAACAAAGTCTGCACTTCCTGACTCCAACTGCAGGCAGAAACGTCTGTTCTTTACACAAGTTAATGCATTCCATGTTTTAGAGCCTATAAAAAACTCAATGAAATGTCATTCTCAGAAATGTTCTTCTTTAAAAGTAGTAAGGCAATTGAAGTTTGTGCCTACAAAAAACAGGCCAAATGCTTAATAATAATTATATATCCATGAAAACAAACAGAGAAGTAAAAGGAGAAGTCATCATCCAAGCTACTCACTGAAAGCCAGGGACTTTTAAAGTAGTTTCAAGCATAGGTATAACTCAAGGAAAGGGGTACTGCTGATAGACTGAAGAGCGCTGGATATGTTGAATCAAGAAAGCCAAAGCCATTTTTGTGGGGAGGGGGAGGCGTGGTACCAGGGATGGAAACTGGAGCATTTAACCACTGAGCCACATCCCCAGCCCTTTTTCTTTCTTTATATATATATATATGTATTTTTTGTTTGTTTGTTTTCTTCCTGCCGTACAGATCCAATTTGGGATGACAATATATCATGGACAGTTGCTGTATCTACTTATTTTGCTAATGCAATTACTAATATTCCTTTGTTTGCTTTTAAAATATGCTCTATTGGATAATCAATTATATGGCCATGCTAGGTATGAGAAACAACAATTGAATAATTAGGGGGAGAGATTTGATAAAATGATTTTACACCAGTTATGGAAGAAGGGATGTGAAGTAGCTACTAACATTGAAATATCTAAACATCAAGATCTAAGGTTTAGAAATTAATCTCTAGTTTAAATGTAGTAATTATAGGATATTTTGGTTCATTTAGATTATATTTATAGTTAATGTCTGTGTATCATCTGTTGCACTCTACTTGATGCAAAGTAGAAAGCTGTTCAATAGATGAATGGATTTCTTTTTATATTTAGAGAAGGTTCTTATTAAGTTTCTTAGGGCCTCATAAGTTGCTGAGTCTGGCTTTCAACTTGGGATTCTCCCGCTTCAGCCTCCAGAGGCACTGGGAAGAAAGTCATATTCTAATATCCTTTCCAGAATCATCATCTCTGAGACCCTTTGCTGGGTAGAACTGTATTGGCCACAGAAACACAGTAAGATTACTAATGTCTGAGCATTCTCATCTTCCTTACTCTTTCTACCCTTGAGAAAAATTTAGCTTTGGCTTTCTAGAACCGACCCCCCTATTCATCTTTCCACAATATTGTTGATAGCATGACAAGTTCTTATCTTAAGGCTCACTAGGTTGAACCAAAACAGGAAAAACTGCAAAAAATCTGAGCATTCTGAGAAACTGACATTGGGAAGAAGTGAATTGGGAGAAGGAAAAGGAAGAGCAGGAAAGGTAAGAGCCCAGGGTCTGAGAAATGAAAGAGACTTGCTGACAGTCATGGGATGGGGAGGCAGGCTCTAGTATTGGATATGGAGAGGAAAACCTAAAGGGTGATGAGCAAGTTTTACTGTGATGATGATCCAAAGCTTGCATTATGGTTTAGAGCTGAACTGCCCCCCCAAAGGCTGTATTGAAGAGTTGGTCCCTGTTTTAGTTAGCTTTTTCATCGCTGTGTCTTAAACATCTGAAAAGAATATCTTAGAGGAGAGAAAGATTATTTGGGGCTCATGATTTCATAGGTCTCAGCTTGTAGATGGCCAACTGCATTGCTCTGGGCCCAAAGTGAGGCAATACATCATGGAAGAAAGGGCCCAGTGGTGGAAAACTGCCCATCTCATGCAAGGTCAGGAAGCAGAGAAACAGAAAAACAGTGTCACAGAAGATGAACCCTTCCAAGGCATACCACCAGAGACCCACTTCCTTCAGCCATGCCATACCTGACTACAGTTACAACCCAGTCAGTCCATACAAACTAGGAAAGACTCATGAGGTTACAATTCTCACAATCTCATCATTTCACTTCTGCCTATTCCTACATTAACAGAAGCTTTTGGGGGACACCTAATATCCAAACCGTAACAATACCCAAAAGAGGAAGTTTCAGAGAGAAGGCTTTGGGAAGTAATCAGATAGTGAGGGCTTTGACTTCATTAGTAAATTAACCCACTGATGGCTGAACGGACAACAGAGGGTAATGGAAACTGCAGGTAGGTGGGTCATGCTTGGAGGAAATAGGTCACGGGGTGCATTCCTTTTGGGACTTACCTTGTCCCTGACCCCTTCCTTTCTCTTACTGTTTTTCAGCTGCTATGAATGAAGATGCTTTCCTCCACCACACCCTCCAACCACATTACTTTTGCCTCATCTCAGGCCCAGAGCTTTGAAACTGGCTGTCCATGGACTAAAATCTCTGAAACCAGAAACCAAAATAAACCTTTCCTCCTTTAAGTTGGTTTTGTCAGGTGTAAACACCAACTATCACAGGTGAGATATTTGCTTTGCTCACTACTCAACACTCAGAAGAAAATGAAGCAAGGGGCAGGAAAACAAGGGCATGTTTGGACAACAACATAACAAGTGACACCATTGCTTAATGATAGGGACACATTCTAAAATATACATTGGGCAAATCTGTCATTATGTGAACATTACACGAAGATGGTTATAATGTCATTAGATGGTTTATTTGGTGTGACTTCATTGTGTATGTGGCACACTGTTGGCTGAAATGTTATTCTTATGTTATACATGACTATTTAATTTTTCAAAAGCCTGTACTTACTAGTTGAATTATTATTGCTGTTTACCATTTTGTGGAATCTGGTTTCTGCAAAGTTACATAGACTTATGTTCAGTAGAAAATATATTTGGGGAAACATTAGTGTGCTACAGTTTTTTGACCTGTGAAACATTAACCAGTTCTGTACATAACTTAGTAAGCTTAGGCTTACTTTTTTTAATTCCCTCAAATGCTCCTGCAACCATTTTTACCATCTCATCTGCTCCCTTATTAATGAATTCAATAAAATGATGCTTATTTATATTTCATTTGAATCAGTGTCCAGTTTCAAACTCTTTGAAAATTAGATTTTGACACAGGGGATACTGTTCCCTCCACCATCATCATTATCATTTTCTTTTGTATTAAACACTTCCATTTATTCTTAATTTTTTTTCAGTTGCTAAGCTATTACTTTGAACAGAACTCTATAATGAGCCAGGCTTAAAACAAAAACAACCAAAAAATGCATGTGCTTACGATGACCTTTATCTTTTCTGAGTGGCAGCTACATTTTGGATTGTTCACAGACCTGGGATCAGGAAGCCTAACGTATGGTCCTTGCTTCACCTAAGCTGTGAAGTTACATGCTAACTTGTAAATCATTTGACTTTTTTCTCTGTTTGCATTATGAGAAGTATGGTCTCCCACTTCTGACAGTCTTGGAATCTATTTTAGGATGTTCTTTGTCCTAAGAACTGTTGTGCAGAACTCCTGCCTATGTGGTAAAAATGGTCTAATGCTCCCTCAGCTTCCACAGAGAAACACCCCAGCAGATTGAGCTCAGTTGCTTTAGACCAACCAGCGAGGGCAGCTCTGTGTCCCCCAAGAGAATAATGTCAACCCCCCACGGAGAATGAAGTCTACAGAAAACCAGTGCGAACACACAGAAAAGCAAGTTGCCTAAGACATTCCCAACTTGGCCCATGTGCAAATCTCTTAGCAATTACAAATGGTTTCATTTTCTAATTGGGGAAAGGAGAGGAATAAAGGAAAAAAAAATTCCACTGCCATCAATGACAAATATTGTATTTAGGTTCCACTATCATCATTAACACATGTGGATCTGTATTCATTTTCTAGTCATTTGAAGGATTTGCCTGTTGAATATGTATTGTTAAATTAATGCTGATTGGAGTTTGGAGGCAATCTAGATTGAAATATATTCCATCGTGCTTTAGGTAAAGGTGGAGGTGGGTTGCAGATTATCTGGAAAATTGAACTTGCTGCACTCCAAATACCCATTCCTGGTGAATATCTGACTTTCTGATTATCTGCCTGATTCCCCTACCAAGGTCGACAGCTTCTTCCAGAGCTTCCATTTGAGGAGAAAACCCACAGGGAAATGGTGGATAAGCCAGGGTTCCTGGGCTGCCAGATTGGCCCAAGAATGCGCCTTTTGGTCTTTCAACAAATAAATATACCAAGGATGGAGAGACATGTGTGCCAATCCTTTGTAGGTTCCCTTTGAGCTTAGGTAATGCCAGAGTTGATTCTTTAAGCCAAAAGAATGAGAAGTACATGCAATTAGAAGGAATGTGGATTCAAATCAGCTTGGTGCTGAGAAGGAAGAGGTGAATCTGATAAAGGTCATCAGAACTCAAATAATGACAGTCCTTATGCACCTTCAACAGGGAGAAAACACAAGGATCTTGCCTTATAGGATGGATTCCTACAAATACCTGGAGTTTCTTAGAAATGACCCCTCTAAACATTCCCATTATCATATTTTCCCGAATCCTCTCAAATCACAGGAGGGCAGAACAGCCACACCAAGTTACTCAAAGTAATGTTCTCCAATTCTGCCATGCCAACATTTGCAGGGATTTTAGAAGCTTCCAAACAGGGCAACAGGGTGAAATACAAGAGACAGGAAGACTTTCTATAAGACCTGGAGTCAAGGGGATTCAAGCTCCCAGCAAGCTCAACAGTGACATGTATGAAGATGTGAGGAAAAAATAAAAAAGAATAGCGTCACCTTAGATTGGGTAGAGAGGGGAGGGGAGGGGAGGAGATTGGGAGGGGAGGAAGGATAGTAGAATGAAATAGACATTATTGTTGCTGTGTGTATATACGTGACTGCATGACCAACGTGATTCTTCAACCTGTACACTCAGAAAAATGAGAAATTATATCCCATCTGATTCAGATGTATGTCAAGGTCATTGTACTGTCATGTGTAACTAATTAAAACAAATAAAAAATTTTTAAAAAGGAGAATAGTCCTCAGCACTCATCTCCCCTTCCCCATAAATGCAAAACCCTGTCACAAGTAGGATCCAATTTGAGAGAAACATTTCTTACCCACTATGGTGTTATACCTATCCTACAGTAAAAATAATTTGACATATCTACTTTCAGTGAATTTCTCCCATTCTCTCTCACCGGTCATCAGTTTGAAAGTTACAAAGGCCCAGGCTCCACAAAAATAATGAATTTAAAGAGGATGGCCATTTCCAAAAAGTCCCATTATTGTATATATATTTGTGGCAAATTAAAATACAGACAACAGGATTTTCAACTTTTTCTGGGGAAAGGCCTGCTGGGATGTCTGGAAGGGAATTTTCTGATCACAAGCAACCAGTTTTAGTGCCCTGATTTGGCTCTATTATCTATCCATACAGTAGTGAAAAAGAACAAAATGAGTCACTTCTACGAAGACCAGCTCTGGCTCCCTTAATGAAGCAAAAATAATGATGCAAAGGGCAACAGCTAATTTTTTTGAAGGTCTACAATGAATACTCTTGTAAACATTTTATAGAATTTACCCTCATTTAATCCTCATAGTGTAGGAATTATACTATGTTCAATTTTCCATTTTATGGACGTATAAACTGAGGCACCAAAATGTAAAGTGATGTGTCTGGCATGTTTGTCGAAAAGGCTAACTGCTCTATCAAAAACACTAAAGTCTCAGTGACTTCACATATGAAATGTGAAACTCTCTCCCCAATAAAGTCAAGTTCATATATTCCAGGTTTTATAATCCTGTTGGGTGTCTCTTTTTCAAGCACTGACTCAGAGCCACAGTTTTGGGGCACTTTATGAAGCTAAAAAGGCTCCAACACATTCACTTGGAGAGCATCACATATGTGTACCAAGTGTGCAGAAAACAAACTTCATTTTAGGAAACTTCTTAGGTCAAGACATGACCTAGGTCACTGCCTCTCATTTTACTGCCCTGCACAAATCACATGGTTCTACCCAGATGCATGGGAGCTCCAACACTTAATGCCCGTCTAGCAAGCAATGTCCCCCCCACCAACTCACACTCTGAGCAGAAGCCATCAGCTCTGGTGACCAAAAAAACTCCTCTGCAAAAGTCAATGTACTGTAGGCCTGAGATTTGAAACTCAGCTCTTAAAAGCCTTTGCTGGATTGGCTCCTGGCATGGAGATTTTTTTAAAAAAAAATAGAGAAATATATTTCAAAAAGAAAAGTTTGAAGGAGAAAACCTTAGAACCTAAGAATGCCGCAGTCTGGCTGGGCACAATTCAGGAGCCACTTGTCAAAAGAAACAAACTATTTTTAGAACCACACACGCCAAACAAAACAGCTCCTCAGGAAAAACCTTCAGAGCCCAACTGCCACCACCGGCTTCCCACAAGCCTCTCAACCTCCCCCACTCCTCCTGCTCTTGAGGCCGATTGGCTGGGTTGCGTGGGCAGAGCCAAAAAAAAGTCCCTCAATGAGCAGCTCTGTAGTCTGAAAGGGCGGGGAAACAGCCCAATGAGCATCACCGCAGAGGAGCCAATCAGCTAGAAGTTGCTGGGGCTGCTGTGAGCCAATCATCAGCTGGCAATCTGAAAGTTTGCTGGGGCCCCTTTGGCCATGGCTCTCAACATCTCCCCCTCTCTGTTTAAACAACAAGCATGTGGCTTAGGGACCGTGCCTGCCTTAGGTTGTCCAATACTACATATCGTCCTTACCCGTCTTCGGATGAGCTGACCTCAAGGCGTCAGCCTCCTCCTGTCTTAGGTTGGTACCACTGCAATTGGATCTTACCCGTCACTAACTACCGGTCCAGTATACAGCCACACCTGTGGACAGGTCTTTGTACCAGCGGGGGTGGGGTGGTGGGGTGAGGTTCTTTGCCTCACCTCTGTTGGCCCCCAAATTTTAGCTGAACGATCATGACAAGCAGAAGGGAGGAAGATACACCAAGCCAACTGATGGCTCCTTTTGGAAAAATTGTACCACCGATGACATCATCAGCAAAAATACCCCAACACTACCACAAGTCGCTGCACCAACAGAAAGTTCACAATGCATACAAGTGATACATAGTCCAGGCAAGTTCTGCAAGCAGTTCAGTGATGGCTATAAGCTGTAGATTGGTTTTATCTTTGTCTTCACCGGCACTGGGATGAAGATAGGAATTCTGGCAATAATGGCTAAAGAAAAAATTATGTAACATTCCAGAAGGCACTAAAAGAAAACAACTTTCTTAACAATTTACATTATCTTGAAGAGAATTATTAAATATAATGAAAAGGAAAGGTGAAAGTAAACACACAGATCTGTTAACCTCCTTTTTTGTTCACATATTAAAACAATCCTCAACAGTTGTTTACCCAATTTAAATTAAACCATTTAAATCACGTGAATAAAAAAATATTTGGATCCATTTTTTCATGAGTGCTCATCATATGATATATGGACATACGTACATACAAAATAAAACACAAGTGTGCACACAACACATAACATAATAGTAAAGGCCTTATAACTTTTTACAGGTGAAATCTCCATTGCAATGTTTAAAAACTCTATAGTCAAAAAATAGAACTGTAAGAGTGTGCATTGAAGGGTTTGAATAATTCATGAAAGTAACTCAAGATATCAGAGTGGATGAAAACAGTGAGGCTCACATTTACTCATGGTAACTGCTATTCATGTACAAGGCCAGGGTCAGGGTAGATGTTGGGGATAATAGAGCTCTGGAGAAGACTCGTTCTATCTAATGAGATATGAAGATCTGATATTGCCTTTTTTTGAGAGAGAGAGAGAGAGAAAGAAAACCAATAATGTGAGATTTTATGAGAAAGATCCATATTTCTAAATATTATCCAGGTGAAACAATCATTCTCATTCTAAGAGGCTCCCATTCCCAAAATTAGCATTTGAAAAACAAATAATTTAACAGGAATAAGCCTAAGGGATTATAGTTAGTGTCCTAAAGTGTCAGACAATGTTGGAATAACTTTCAGTTTATAGCTAGCAGCTATGAGCAGCTCTGAGTGCTTGAAGTAATCTACACTCTTTCAGGCCTGATAGGAATGCCTGCAGGATGGGATGCTCTAGCGAGCCATTAGTGAAACCACATCCTTAGCACTTGTGGTTAGCGTTGCCAAGCTGCCAGGCCAGGAAACTGATAGCCAGGAGCTTTAGGCATGGAACTTCTTTTTTTTTTTTTTTTTTTTTTTTTTTTTTCTTCCTGTATTCTTTTTTTTTTTTTTTTTTTTTTTATTGGTTGTTCACAACATTACAAAGCTCTTGACATATCATACTTCGAACAATAGTTTCAAGTGAGTTATGAACTCCCATTTTTACCCCAAATACAGATTGCAGAATCACATCGGTTACACATTCACATTTTTACATAATGCCATACTCGTGACTGATGTATTCTGCTACCTTTCCTATCCTCTACTATCCCCCTCCCCCCCATCTTCTCTTTCTATCCCATCTACTGTAGTTCATTTCTCTCCTTATTTTTCTTCCAATTCCCCTCACAACCTCTTTTATGTAGTTTTTTATAACAATGAGAGTCTCTTTCCATTTCCATGCAATTCCATTTTTCTCTCTCTTTCCCTCCCATCTCGTGCCTCTGTTTAATGTCAATCTTTTCTTCCTGCTCTTCCTCCCTACTCTATTCTTAGTTGCTCTCATTAAATCAAAGAAGACATTTGGTATTTGTTTTTTAGGGATTGGCTAGCTTCACTGAGCATAATCTGCTCTAATGCCATCCATTTCCCTGCAAATTCCATGATTTTGTCATTTTTTAGTGCTGCGTAATACTCCATAGTGTATAAATGCCACATTTTTTTAATCCATTCATCCATTGAAGGGCATCTGGGTTGGTTCCACAGTCTAGCTATTGTGAATTGTGCTGCTATGAACATCGATGTGGCAGTATCCCTGTAGTACGCTCTTTTAAGGTCTTCAGGGAATAGACCAAGAAGGGCAATAACTGGGTCAAATGGTGGTTCCATTCCTAGCTTTCCCAGGAATCTCCATACTGCTTTCCAAATTGGTCGAACCAATTTGCAGTCCCACCAGCAATGTATAAGAGTACCCTTTTCCCCACATCCTCGCCAGCACTTGTTATTATTTGACTTCATAATGGCTGCCAATCTTACTGGAGTGAGATGGTATCTTAGGGTAGTTTTGATTTGCATTTCTCTGACTGCTAGAGATGGTGAGCATTTTTTCATGTATCTGTTGATTGATTGTATGTCCTCTTCTGAGAAGTGTCTGTTCAGGTCCTTGGCCCATTTGTTGATTGGGTTATTTGTTGTCTTATTGTCTAATTTTTTGAGTTCTTTGTAAACTCTGGATATTAAGGCTCTATCTGAAGTGTGGGGGGTAAAAATTTGTTCCCATGATGTAGGCTCCCGATTTACTTCTCTTATTGTTTCTCTTGCTGTGAAAAAACTTTTTAGTTTAAGTAAGTCCCATTTGTTGATTCTTGTTATTAACTCTTGTGCTATGGGTGTCCTGTTAAGGAATTTGGAGCCTGATCCCACAATATGTAGATCGTAGCCAACTTTTTCTTCTATCATACGCAGAGTCTCTGATTTGATATCAAGGTCCTTGATCCATTTTGAGCTAATTTTTGTGCATGGTGAGAGGAGGGGATTCAGTTTCATTTTGTTGCATATGGATTTCCAGTTTTCCCAACACCATTTGTTGAAAATGCTATCCTTCCTCCATTGCATGCTTTTAGCCCCTTTATCGAATATAAGATAGTTGTAACTTTGTGGATTAGTCTCTGTATCCTCTATTCTGTACCATTGGTCTACCCGCCTGTTTTGGTACCAGTACCATGCTGTTTTTGTTACTATTGCTCTGTAGTATAGTTTGAAATCTGGTATTGCTATACCACCTGATTCACACTTCCTGCTTAGAATTGCTTTTGCTATTCTGGGTCTTTTATTTTTCCATATGAATTTCATGATTGCTTTATCTATTTCTACAAGCAATGCCATTGGAATTTTGATTGGCATTGCATTAAACTTATAGAGGACTTTTGGTAATAACGCCATTTTGATGATGTTAGTTCTGCCTATCCATGAACAGGGTATATCTTTCCATCTTCTAAGATCTTCTTCTACTTCTCTTTTTAGGGATCTGTAGTTTTCATTGTATAAATCTTTCACCTCTTTTGTTAGGTTGATTCCCAAGTATTTTATTTTTTTTGAGGATATTGTGAATGGAGTGGTTTTCCTTAATTCCATTTCAGAGGTTTTGTTGCTGATATACAGAAATGCTTTTGATTTGTGCGTGTTGATTTTATATCCTGCCACTTTGCTGAATTCATTTATTAGTTCTAGTAGTTTTTTTGTAGACCATTTTGGGTCTTCTAGGTATAGAATCATGTCATCTGCAAATAGTGATAATTTAAGTTCTTCCTTTCCAATTTTTATGCCTTTAATTTCTTTCGTTTGTCTAATTGCTCTGGCCAGTGTTTCGAGAACTATATTGAATAAAAGTGGTGATAGAGGGCATCCCTGTCTTGTTCCTGATTTTAAGGGGAATGCCTTCAATTTTTCTCCATTCAGAATGATGCTAGCCTGGGGCTTAGCGTAAATAGCTTTTACAATATCAAGGTAAGTTCCTGTTATCCCTAGTTTTTCTAATGTTTTGAACATAAAGGGATGCTGTACTTTGTCGAATGCTTTTTCTGCGTCTATCGAGATGATCATATGGTTCTTATCTTTAAGTCTATTGATATGGTGAATTACATTTATTGATTTCCGTATATTGAACCATCCCTGCATCCCAGGGATGAATCCTACTTGATCATGGTGCACAATTTTTTTGATGTGTCTTTGTATCCGATTCGCCAGAATTTTATTGAGGATTTTTGCATCTAGGTTCATCAGAGATATTGGTCTGTAGTTTTCTTTCTTTGATGTGTCTTTGTCTGGTTTCGGAATCAATGTGATGTTGGCCTCATAGAATGAATTTGGAAGGACTCCCTCTTTTTCTATTTCCTGGAATAACTTGAAAAGTATTGGTATTAATTCTTCTTTAAAGGTTTTGTAAAACTCCGCTGTATACCCATCCGGTCCTGGGCTTTTCTTGGTTGGTAGTCTTTTGATTACTTCTTCAATTTCATCCATTGATATTGGTCTGTTCAAATCATGTGTGTCCTCCTGACTCAGTCTGGGCAAATCATATGTCTTAAGAAATTTATTGATGTCTTCACTATCTTCTATTTTATTGGAATATAGGTTTTCAAAATAGTTTCTAATTGTCTTCTGTATTTCTGTGGCGTCTGTTGTGATATTGCCTTTTTCATCCCTTATGTTAGTAATTTGAGTTCTCTCTCTTCTTCTCTTCGTTAGCATGGCTAAAGGTTTGTCAATCTTGTTTATTTTTTCAAAGAACCAACTTTTAGTTTTGTTAATTTTTTCGATAGTTTCTTTTGTTTCAATTTCATTGATTTCCGCTCTGATTTTAATTATTTCTTGCTTTCTGCTGCATTTGCTATTGTTTTGCTCTTCCTTTTCTAGGGCTTTGAGATGAAGTGTGAGCTCATTTATTTGTTGGTTTTTCCTTTTTTTGAGGTATGACCTCCAGGCGATGAATTTCCCTCTTAAAACTGCTTTCATTGTGTCCCATAGATTCCGATAGGTTGTGTCTGCATTTTCATTTATCTCTAAGAATTTTTTGATTTCCTCCTTTATGTCTTCTGTAACCCTTTGATCATTCAGTAACATATTGTTCATTTTCCATGTGATATTGGATTTTCCCTTCCTTCTTTTATCATTAATTTCCAGTTTCAATCCATTATGATCGGATAAAATGCATGGTATAATCTCTACCCCTTTATATTTATTGAGGGTTGCCCTATGGCATAATATATGGTCTATTTTTGAGAAGGATCCATGTGCTGCTGAGAAAAAAGTATATCCATTCGATGATGGTTGGTATATTCTATATATGTCAGTTAAGTCTAGGTTATTGATTGTGTTATTGAGGTCTATAGTTTCTTTATTCAATTTTTGCTTGGAGGATCTGTCCAATGGTGAGAGAGGTGTGTTGAAGTCACCCATAATTATTGTGTTGTGGTCTATTTGATTCTTGAACTTGAGGAGAATTTGTTTTATAAACTTCGAAGCGCCATTATTTGGTGCATAAATATTGATAATTGTTATGTCTTGTTGTTTAATGGTTCCTTTTAACAGTATATAATGTCCTTCCTTATCCCTTTGGATTAACTTAGTCTTGAAGTCGATTTTATTCGATATGAGGATGGCCACCCCTGCTTGCTTGCGAGGAGCGTGTGCATGGTATATTTTTTCCCAACCTTTCACCTTCAGCCTGTGTATGTCTTTTCCAGTCAGGTGAGTCTCCTGGAGACAGCATATTGTTGGATTTGTTTTTTTGATCCATGTTACCAGCCTATGTCGCTTTATTGGAGTGTTTAAACCATTAATGTTTAGAGTTACTATTGATATATGGTTTGTACTTACAGCCATATTTGATTATTTATCTCATTTTTTTATTTTTATTTTTTTAATTGCGTTTGTTTCACCATGATTAGTTTTCCCCCCTCCGTCTGTCTTTACTGAGGTACTTCCCACTGTTGGCTTTGGTTATTGTTTTCCATTTCTTCCTCGTGAAGTGTTTTGCTCAAGATGCTTTGCAACGCTGGTTTTCTGGCTGCAAATTCTTTTAGTTTTTGTTTATCGTGAAAGATTTTTATTTCATTGTCGTATCTGAAGCTTAATTTTGCTGGGTACAGAATTCTTGGTTGGCATCCATTGTCTTTCAGTGTTTGAAATACGTTATTCCAGGATCTTCTCGCTTTCAGCGTCTGAGTTGAGAAGTCCGTTGTTAACCTTATTGTTTTACCCCTGAATGTAATCTTTCTCTTTTCTCTTGTAGCTTTTAATATTTTCTCTTTGTTCTGTATATTGGATATCTTCATAACAATGTGTCTTGGCGTTGGTCTACTGTGATTTTGTATGTTCGGTGTCCTGTATGCATCTACAATTTGAATATCTGTTTCCTTTTTTAATTCTGGAAAGTTTTCTGTGATTATTTCATCTAGTAGATTACTCATTCCCCTTGTTTGAATCTCTATCCCTTCCTCTATCCCAATGACTCTTAAATTTGGTTTTTTTATATTATCACATATCTCTTGTATGCTTCTCTCATGATTTTTAACTAGCCTATCTGAGATGGCTAGTCTCTTTTCCAGATGGTATATTTTGTCTTCATTATCTGATGTTCTAGCTTCTACTTGCTCCACTCTATTAATGATACTCTCATTTGAGTTTTTAATTTGGTTTATAGTTTCCTTCATTTCTAAGATTATGGTTTGATTCTTTTTTATAGTCTCTATCTCCTGATAAAGATGCTTAACTTCTTCCTTTATCTGTTTGTGTAATACATTCTCAATGTGTTCTTTCGCTGCTTGAATTTGCTGTCTTGTATCCTCTTTAAGGTTCCGTTCCATCTGTCTCAGGTGTTCCATGAGTTCTTTATATGACCATTTTTCTGGTGGTTCTATATCCTCTTGAATATTTAGGCTGCCCTGCATTGTTTGCACTCCTTTTCTTCCTTGCTTTTTCATGCTGTTCATAGTGTTTCTTGTTCTGTTTGACTGCTGAGTTACTGTTTACTCCTATAAATATATTTGAAGCTTGGGAGGAAAGGTATTAGAAGGGATGGGTAGAAGTCACTAAAGAGAATAAGAGTAAGCAGGTAGAATTCAAGGAAGGGGGAGTAAGAAAATTAAAAAGAGATGTAAAGACAGGAGAAAAGAAGGATAGAAAAAAATAGAAGATTAAAAGGGATTTAAAGAAAAATAATAATAGTAGAAATGGAAAATGAGATTTAAAAAATAGAATAAAATAAAATAAGATGGATTAAAAAACATTTAAAAAGACAGCAAAAAAAAAAAAAAAAAAAAAATTTATAAATGCAGTCCTAGAGTTCAATTAACTGCTCTTCCAGTGGGTGGAGCTATGCCCACCGGGCCAAGTTTCTCCTCTCAGTAGGCGGGAGTCAATCACTGTGCAGCGGTACTTCCTCCCGGATTAGGCGGGTCTCCATTCCTGCTGTTCGCTGTGTGGGCGGGGCCTTTTTCAGAGCTGATCAGGGGTCGTTTGCAGCACTGGGTTGGCAGGTGGAGGGTGGTCGTCTGCAGCTCCAAACCGCCAGAGGAGGTTCACAGAGTCGAGTCCTCGGGGCCGGGCAGGCAGCGCCTGCTCCCCCACTCACTGCAAGGGTGTAGGCAGCGGTTGCTTGGCGGTAGCCAGCGTCGGTTCACAGAGCTGGTCTGCGGGGGCCCAAGCAGCCAAGCAGGCAGCGCCGGCTCCCAAGTTCACTGTGCCGTGTGAGCAGCGGCTGGATGAGGTTCACCAAGCCAGCCGGGGGGAGGGGGGGGGACAGGCAGACAGCCAGCAACTGCTTCCAAGTTTGATGTTACGTGTGGGCGGTTCACAAAGCCAGGCTGCGGGGACCCAGGCTGGCTGCTCCTACTCCTAAACTCGCTGCAGCGTGTGGGCGGCGGTCGGCTTGGGTTCACAGGGCCCGCCTGCGGGGGTCCAGGCGGGCAGCAATGGTTCCCAAGAACAATGCAGCGTGTGCCCTGCGCCGGCTGGGATTCACAGAGCCAGCTCGCGGGGACCCGGGGCGGGTCGCTCCTGCTCCTAAACTCGCTGCCGCTTGTGGGCGGCGGTCAGCTTGGGTTCACCAGCCCGCCCGAGGGGATCCAGGCGGGCAGCAATGGTTCCCAAGAACAATGCAGCGTGTGCCCTGCGCCGGCTGGGATTCACAGAGCCAGCTCGCGGGGACCCGGGGCGGGTCGCTCCTGCTCCTAAACTCGCTGCCGCTTGTGGGCGGCGATTAGCTTGGGTTCACAGGCCCGCCCGCGGGGATCCAGGCAGGCAGCAATGGTTCCCAAGAACAATGCAGCGTGTGCCCTGCGCCGGCTGGGATTCACAGAGCCAGCTCGCGGGGACCCGGGGCGGGTCGTTCCTGCTCCTAAACTCTCTGCCGCTTGTGGGCGGCGATCAGCTTGGGTTCATAGGCCCGCCCGCGGGGATCCAGGCGGGCAGCAATGGTTCCCAAGAACAATGCAGCGTGTGCCCTGCGCCGGCTGGGATTCACAGGGCCAGCTCGCGGGGACCCGGGGCGGGTTGCTCCTGCTCCTAAACTCGCTGCCGCTTGTGGGCGGCGGTCAGCTTGGGTTCACCAGCCCGCCCGAGGGGATCCAGGCGGGCAGCAATGGTTCCCAAGAACAATGCAGCGTGTGCCCTGCGCCGGCTGGGATTCACAGAGCCAGCTCGCGGGGACCCGGGGCGGGTCGCTCCTGCTCCTAAACTCGCTGCCGCTTGTGGGCGGCGATCAGCTTGGGTTCACAGGCCCGCCCGCGGGGATCCAGGCGGGCAGCAATGGTTCCCAAGAACAATGCAGCGTGTGCCCTGCGCCGGCTGGGATTCACAGAGCCAGCTCGTGGGGACCCAGGCAGGCAACGACCGTTCCCACGAATGCTGCAGCGTGTGGGCAGCGGTCGGCTTGGGTTCACAGAGCCCGCCCGCGGGGGTCCAGGCGGTTAGTGTCCGCTCCTATGCTCACTGCAATGTGTAGGCAGCGGCCATTCGGCGGCCCCTGGCGGGACTGTGCCCCTGCTCTGGGTTGCCGAGATTCAGTATTTTGTAACAATCTGACACCTCCTATTAAACTTACTAGTTCCAGGAAGGTCTCCTTTCAGAGGAAATTTGCTTGAAGTTTCCCAGCAGGACGCATGTGGGTGTATTAATGAGTCTCTCTGATCCCCTTACCATGGAGGCATTGTATGTGCTGCCTCTTCGCTGGCAGCCATGTTCCAGTTCTAGGCATGGAACTTCTAACTTAGAAATCCCCTCCCCTAGGGACAAAGACCCTTCCTGATGATAGCAATATTTAGAGCCTCCTCATAGCGTGGTTACATTATACAATTGTTATAGGGTTCGAGTGGCACTCCCCACTCGAACCCTATAACAATTGTATGCATTCCAAAAGTAAACTGAGCTACTGGACAACGACCTGAGGTGGGTCTCCAGCCAGTTCTCTCACCAGCTCCCGGAGTCCGTGTGTTGATTCCGAGTTTCTACCCCCTGCATCAAGGTAACTGAGCAACTAATTGAACCACAATAAAGCAAGGGACCCTCCTTCTGATAGCAACGATGTCTCCCAGGTAGCTGACAATGGGTGAATCTTGGCTCTGTCTAGTTGCCCACCCAACTTCCTTCAAACACTCCTCCCAATATCCTCTCATTTCCATTAAGCCCAACACTTAGCCAAGTTTTGTTTCTTAATGTTCTTTTCTTCTCTTCCCTCTTCTCTACTCAATGGAGATTTCTTCTACTCTTTCTGGCCTCAAATATCATTCAGATAAAGACTTACAAAGCTCATTTTTCCTCTAAGTTCCAGGACTTCCTATCCAGGAAATGCTATCTAAATCAAATTCTTCACCCTGCCCCTCACTAAACTGAGCCCCACATTTTTATCTCCTTCTTTCTGCTAGTTACACTAGTACTTCTTTGACTATTGTAGAGAATTTTGGTTTTTAATTGCCCTTCTGTCTTGAAGTAATACTGTTGGGAACCAATTTTCTTCATGAATATTTTCACATTTATGCTTTGAAGTTTCTGAGAACTGGCAAACTTGGATTTTTTTTTTTTAAAAAATGTTTAATAGCAAATACACCTTGAAAGCCAGAGACAGTATATTGCTCTGAAGAGATTTAAAGACTCTTTATCCTGGAACATCAGCTCATACTGAAGGTTAAGGAAGGCATGTACATCATTCTCCTTGCCTTCCTAAGATTATATTTGGTTATATTGAGAGTAATTATTTCTCTCTCTCTGGATGGAAGAATGGGCCAATCTTCCAGCAACTCTATGTATACTCCATGTCTCATAATTTCCCGTTGTCTCTTGTGTGCTCATCATATTGCTAAAAAGAAACTGGAGTTCAGGAAACTTACGCTAAAACAGTAAGTAATAATCTATTCTCCAAGCCATGGGCCTTGTGTTTCCTGTCAAAAATATTCATATAAATGTAACAGATATACATGGGTAAAAAGCATGAAAAATGAATTAAGTGAGACATAAAATACAAAAGCAAAGGATCAGGACATAGCAGTCAAAATTTTCTTCTTATTCTCCAAAGTCACTCTATTATCTTGCCTTAAAAGTTTCTAATGCTTTCAGTTGCTATGTTCATTGTGTCACAGATGGGAACAAATTACTTATGGACCCATTCTGCTCCATGGATCTTCCTTTGGCACTGACACACTACTAGAAAGTTCAGGTTGTAACTTCAGAATTAAGTTATTTCCAATTTCTTAATAGATGATGATATGGGCAGAACTTGGAATAATGCCCAGCTCAATGACTTAAATACTATTGCTATTCGACTCCACCCTCTCCTTCACCTTTTTTCCCATAATGAACTCTCAAGTCACATTAAAGTCATCACTTAATTTCTGTACTGGGTTCTCTCTCCCACTCTCCCCCTCCAGTCATGACTTCAGTTTCATATAGAACCACCCTTATTACTACAGAGTTGTGGTATTTCAATTATAATTTTAACTAGAAGCAAAGTAACTTCACAATTCAGAGCTGGGGTGATGGGCTGGAAAGTCATTTATTCAATGGCAAAAATAAGGGACACAAGCTGGGATGTAGCTCAATGATAAAGCAGTTGCCTTGCACATGTGAAGCCCTGCATTCAATAATCAGTACCACAACCACAAACAAAAATAATAATGAGGAACACACTAAGGGATCCTACTGGGAAATTTCAAAAGTTTATTTGGGGAACACTGAGTTAAAACACTGCATGGCTGGAGGCCCACTCTATTACTGAGACACCTGTGCCATGTCCAAAAAGGCCAGCTTTTCCTGTGTCCCATTTCCAAAAAGGCCAGCTTTTTCTGTGTCCCATTTCTGCATATTCTTATCACCTTCATTCATAAGGGAAGATACAGAAGTATGAAAATAAAAAAGCACTTTATAACCTCTTCCATGCTTACTTAGGGGTGACCTGGAGTAGCACAGGTGGATGAGGCAGGGAAAAATAATGAGGACATCCCATTCAGAGGCCCCAGATAAGGGCAACCATACCCGACCACAAGTACAGCAGGCTATCCACTCTGAGTTCCCATGATGTTAATATGTGCTTCTATGGGACTCGTGATGACAACCCTGGTATCATTTCCAGTAGCTATAACAGAAATCTGCCTGAAGAAGACTTATGTCATAAAAGCCTCTGGTGGTGTAATTTCTTAAGCCACATGGACATTCATGGCTACAGATGAGGAATTAAAAACTGGAGCCATGGGGGCTGGTGGCTGTGGCTCAGGGGTAGTGCACTTACCTGTTATATGTGAGGCACTGTGTTTGATTCTCAGCACCACATAAAAATAAATGAATAAAATAAAGGTCTATCAACAACTTTTAAAAAAAACCCTGAGCCTGGACTATCTTGCTTCAGTGGCTAGATCTACTGGTAGGCTAAGTAGACAGTTTTTCCAAGCCCCTAACAGCCACCAGCAGGACATCTGGATATAGATGTCTGTTAAATACAGCTAAAATATTCAGCCCAGTAGAGAATTCTGGTTTAAAGATAAAAAAGGATCAACATGGCACACAGAGAGAATGTCATGTTATAAGACTATCAAGTCAAAAGTATAAAAAAGGAAAAGAAAAATGAAAGGCAATTTAGAACAGGTGCTTGTGAAATCCCTGAATTTAGACATGAAAGAATCGCAAGAAATGGGGCCTTTAGACAGCAGAAAGAAAACTCAGAAAATAAAGAAAATAACAAGAAAAAATATTTTGCCAATAGCTGCCCTAAGAAGAAAGGGATGTTTACAGTGTCACATGTAAGAGAAATAAAAAATGAGCAGAGCTGGAGAGTTAGTTTCTGAATATCAGGACTAGGAGGATATCAGGGAATTTTCAACAAAGCAGTTGAAGTCCAAGGAAAAGTCAAGGAAGAAGTGAAATGACAATTCAAACAAGGAGACAGGACAATGTCAAGACTGCACTGAGAAGAGAAACAAAGCAATTACTCACTAATGCAAAGTTACATTGCAAATGACCTAATTTACTTTCAGTAGTTATTCCAGTTATTGCTCATTTATATAGAACAATATCTTGCTATCTGTTCCAATAAGTCAAAGGCTTGAATACAGTATTCAACAGCAGCAATGATAAAAAGGGCAATTAACCATGTAATTCAAGTCAAAAGGTACCTGTTGGTTACAATTAATACAAAGGAAGGCATTTAGTGACTTGAATTATCCACAATATGCTCTTAATCTTCCACTTTGTAAGTAGGAAAGGATAGAATTAAGAGCAGAGAGGGAGGAGAGGGTAATAAGTGCCATCAGTCCCCTTTCCTGAACCATAATTGGGATAAGAGCTCTCCTCAAAAGAAGGTGAAACCTCTAGAGATTGTTCTATTAAAGACTTTTAAAACAAATGAGAAGTACAATTTAACAGTGAAAAGAGGATAGAAAAATAATCTACTACACTGAGTCCCTAATTCTGCAGCATGCTTGCATCATAGACACTGGCTGTTTAGTCTGGTCTCTTAATATCCAAGTTCAAAGCTAAGTCAGCCAACTCATCTCCCCTCCTCCAGCTAGACCTTCACATTACTTGATATCATTGCCCAACACAGAATAGATCTTGGAACCAATTAATCAAAATTTTCCATTTCTTCAAGATCAAGGATGTCGACAGCTTATGTTAAATATAGAGTCTGAAATTCCATTTGGAGATTGATTCCCACCCACCACCACCCCCAGCCCCCATGGTTAAAAGAATGATCAGTTTGTCTAGATGGAACACTATGGCTAGAAAGTAAGCTCAACCCCTTCTTCCACTCTAGCCTGCCTCATGCTGTCCCTTCTCTTTGGACAAATGGCTGATGTCTCCCACTCACTCCATCCTGCTTCTAGTCCACTCACTCACAGCTCTTTGCATGCAGCTTCTTTTCGTTGTTGACAGCTCCCTATACGTGTCACCTCTTCAAAGACCCTTACAGAACCCCCATTCTCTCACCCTGCTTATTCCTGTCAAAGCATTTAGATAAGGTAGTTACTGCTCTGTCCAACTCACCCCACTCCATATATCCACAATGGTGTGGGCCTTAATGGCCTTTTCACTGTTGTACATCCAGAGAAATATTGGTAGGGGAAAAAAACAAGTGGAGAAGAAAGAGAAGAATAAGGGACATGGAGTAAATGAGGGAGGACAAGGGAGGGCACAGAAGGTGCATTAATTTGTTATTTCTGCTATAATGACTTACTACAAACTTTGTGGTTAGCATTTGTTATCTTGCAATTCTTCAGCACCAAAGGCCCCAAATGGGTCTTCCATAACTATGCCCAAGGAATCATGCAGGACTGTAATCCTTCCAGAAGCTCTAGAAAGATCTGTTTCACATTCTATTCAGCTTCTAGAGGTTTCATTCTTTTGGCTTGAGGACACACTGAGCATTCGTTTGACTTCCATCCTCTAATCTCCGTCTCTAAGTCAGACTCTTCTGCCTACTTCTCAGAAAGTTCCTGGTGATTCCACTATGCCCATGTAGACAATTCAGGAAACCCTGTACATTTCAAGATCCTTAACTTCATTACATCTGCAAATACCCATTTGCCAATGAGAACACATTTGATGAGCCAGTATTCTCTCTACCACAAAGGGAGACAGAAAGGAAAGGAAAAGGAAGAATGGCTTTTCCTTTCTAATCCCACACTTTCTTCTTATTGTAGGATCTAACCTTGGACCTTCATGGGGGAATGCTTATCTTGCTCACTGTGCAGCAGGGAAGTCCTAACATAGAATGTTATGTTTTGGGACAGAGTGCTGTCCGAACACTGCCAAGCAGCATTTACTTGCTCCCTTGACAAGGAGTTTTCACCTGTTGATGCAAGGCCAGCCAGCCTACATGGCAGTTTCTGAACTCTTGATGTCTGGAGACCTGGAAGATGATATGTTGTGTATCACCCCTGGCCTATAATGACTATTATATGTAAACTGGCACATACCCACTATAAAAGCTATTTTTGCTGCAAAATAAAGTAGACGCTGTTCTCTGAAACCATCTCCAGAGAAGTTTCTCTCCATCTTCAAGCTCCCCACAGTCAATGCTGGAAGGGCAGAGCCCTCAGTACCTTCATTCCAGGCCACTGCTAAAAACCTGACTGCCAAAAAAAAAAAAAAAGAAAAAAGAAAGAAAACAAAACAAAAAAAATACTTTTCCATTGCAGCACTATCTACTCGTGTGTCTCTTGGTCACTCTAACCTTTTGACTAAATTTCTGTGAACTCGAAGTTAAACTCCAAGACCAGTCCAATGATTCTCATTATTAAATATGTAATGTGTCAGGTGTGGTGGTGCATGCCTGTAATCCCAGCTATTCAGGAGACTGAGGCCAGGGGACCGCAAGTTCAAAGTCGCTTGGGCAAATTAACAAGACCCTGTCTCAAAAAATGAACTAAAAGGGGCTAGTAATGTAGATCAATAGTAAAGTGTACCAAAATGAGAAATTATTGTCCACTAACAAATCAAGATAAAAATCAATATTAGGATTCTGGGAAATTGAACAGAAGAGCAATACCTGGCACATATTCCATGTTTATTTGTTTGGGTTTTTTTTTTTTTTTTTTTTTTTTTTTTGGTGGAGAGGGTGCTTACTGGTGATTGAATTCAGGGGAGCTTTACCACTGACCTCCATCCCCAGCCCTTTTTTATTTTTTGAGACAGGGTCTAAGTTGCTGGGGCTGGCCTCAAACTACGATCCTCCTGCCTCAGATTCTCAAGTAGCTAGGATTACAGGTATGTATAATCACACCAAGTATATACCATGTTTTTAAAGACAGGCAGCATCTACTTGTTTTAATGGAGTCAACTAGCTTAATTCCTTTAGACTGCCCTTCAGCATAGTTACTCAACAATTGCTCAACCAACTCAAAATTTCTAATCCCACAACTTATAGCCAGTCATAAGAATAATTATTTTTATTATTCTTCTCCCTGCCCCATCAATGTTTGCACCTTTTTATACACTATGTAAAACAAGCAATCAAAAGTAAAAAGTTAAGCAGATTCCATCAATGACTGATTTAAAACTGTCCTCTCCTCTTCAGAATGCAAGATTCTATTATAATACCCAGCATAAGCAATCTAAAGGTGTAAGTTAATGTTATACTTATTTCTGTGATTCTCCTCTTGAAAGCTTCTAGCTTATTAATTAATAGCTAGTTTGCTAAATAGAAATGTAGATTTCCTTTAAGGTTAAATTATCTTGATATTTTTATCTAAGGCCAAGATCTACCTCAAAATCTCATGCTGGATTCCAAATTAGGATGTATTCTATGTTCAGAAAGCTCAACAGAATTCTCTTAACTCTCCAGACTCTGGAAGCTACAGCTGATGGAATATTTCATTATGTTGCCCATGGTTCTTGACAAGAGGTGGGAGAAAAAGGAGAAGGAAGACACTTTAGGAAATAATTGAAATGAGAAATGTCACCTTGAGTTTATCACTGAGCTTCTACTCAGCCTTGACTGGAGAGCAGACAGTGGAAGTAAAATGGCATTTACAAAGAAAACACCGATCTTATGCACCAACAAATCCATCTTTCATTAATATTTGATTTTTTTTGTTCCTATATTGATTGCCGTGACAAGACTGTCACCTGGCTGAATCTACCAATTCTATTGTAGGCAATTTCCTTACAGAATTACTTTCCTAAAAAGGCTGGGCATCATATCAGCCTTGTCAAACTGCACACATGTCCTCAGCATTTGGTAGTGACTGTTGAATATTAATTTACTAGGCCAGACTGCCGGTCCACTCTGAAGACTTCCTGCTTGCTGTTCATGCTCTTTGAGGTCAGCAGCCCTAAAGGGAAGCATTGTGAACAAACCACATAGAGCACAAATACCAGGTTCCTTGAGTACAATCAACTTTGCATCCTGACAGTGATTCAGAATCACAGATTAAAGCCAGGAGGAATCACTATCCAGCGACCATTTGATCAAATGATCCATGGATCCTTAACTCTTTGAGTATACTGAATTTGTTGCCTCAACCTTTGTGAAGCAAAACTAGAAAACTTTCTGAGCTGAGCTACTAGAGTGACATTCATGTACTTTTCTTCACTGTGTGAGAACAAAAACCAGACCTAACAACACAAACGCAAAGACTATTCTGCCTCAAGTTTGCTCCATCTCATAGTAATAAGCATGTTTATTTTAAACAGTCATTCCAGGATAGTATTTCTGAACACGATTTCTCCAGTCATGGCAGTCTGAGAACATGATTACTAATTCTTGACTGTCCTCCCATTAACAGTTCAAAACCCCTTCCTGTTGCATCTGGGCAGATCCATGTTTATATCCCCTAACAGAGTAGAGAGGAAATGAAACCATGCATATTCTAAGGCTGTGTCTTGCAGCTCCCACTTTAATCTATGGAGGCTTCTCTTAGAGCCTTAAACTGCTAGGTAAGAAGTCCAATCCCCCACTCTGCAACTATACTCTGGGGAAGCCCAAATCCCTACCTAGGCCACATGTAGACACTGTGTTCAATCAACCCAGCCCATGGATGAGAAAATTTCTAGACTATTTCAACCCCAGGCCATTGACTCTTCCCACTCGAGTCTTCAAACAGAATTAAGGAAGAGCAACCATCTTCCACTCCATCTGTACAAGTTCTTGACCTACAAACATCATGAGCAGAATTAAATGGTGGCTCTATGCCCCTAAGTGTCAACAATTTGTTATACAGAAATAGATAATGGGAATATTCACACCACCCCAATTTTAAAGTGGAGAAGGAGGAGGAAATTATTTTTCTGTCTCTAGGCTACAGTATCCTTCCCATTTCTGGTAATTCATGAGCCTATCTACCTTCTCAAGGAAGGATGGTCTACAGGATGGCAAGAGGGTAATATGGTTTGGATAGGTGGTATCCCCCAGAAGCTCATGTATGAGGTACAAGAATAGTCAAGAGGAGAAATGATTAGATTATGAGGTTAACCTAGGAAGTTGATTAATCCACTGAGATGGATTAACTGGGTATTAACTATAGGAAGGTAAGGTATGTGAGTAAATGAGGTCTTTGGGGGTTTTTTTATATATATTTTTGTGGTGAGCAGAGTTCTCTACTTACTGTTGCCATGTCCTGAGCTGCTTTTCTCTGCCTTGCCCTTCCACCATGATGTTCTGCCTCACCTTAGGCACAAAACTAGATTTTGGCTGTCAATGGCCTGAGGCCTCTGAAACCAGGATCCCCAAATGAATTCTTGTTAGACTCTTTGGTCATAGCAATGGAAAAGCTGACTAAAATGGCAAGGTATGAAAAGAAATGAAGGAAACAGGAAGACAGTTCACATTCAGAAATATATTTCATTAAAGACGTTCAAAGGAATCATTAAAACGGTGTGGAAATTCCTTTGGGTGGGGAGGAGAGACAGTACAGTATATGGTAATGTACAATTACACAAAATTAAGAAAGAGTTTTAAGGAACTATTATTACCCAGAAAATAATTTCAGAAAGCACCTGGGCTCCTTACTTTGAACTGAAACCTGTTTCTCACATAAGTTTTTCTATCAGAAATTCATACATTCCTTTCCCCTTAGTATTTGTATAGGTCACGGGTACATAAATTGCTACACATGTCTGAACCACCCAATAAAATATTACCTATTACAAAACTATAACAGAAACCCATGAGGACTTGCTGCCTTTCTATGTGTGTCCTCTGCAGAATACCTGTGTCCACAAGCATCAGAAAGCCTTGCTGGGAAGGAAAACCCATGTTCTAATTTGGATCACATCCCTACCTTGCTCAAAAGTCTATAGAGATATCTCACTGCTCAATTACTACACTTTAATTCTTAGTCTTTCTGCCATTTCATAATTTGCCTGTAACTTACTTTATAGGCATAGTTTTTGTACTAATTTAGTTTTTTTTAACCGACCTACTATAATAGGCAGCACTCTGAGGACTACATTGGTGACAAGTGACAGAAAAGGTCTCTGTCCTGATCAAGCCATCACTCTAGTGGGTTAATACACAGTAAATAATTTCACAAACTTTATTAGCATCAGGGAGAAAATGAAGTTGAGAGAATCACTGGCAAGGATAGTCAAGGGAGTTTTGAGGTAATAAATGAATTTTTTCAACTTTTTACTATGAAAAATTTGAAAGATTCAGAAAAATAAAGCAATTATGCCATATATACTTCTAATATCTTTTCTATTTAATATTTTAAAGTATCTACTGCATCCTTTAGATACTCCTATAAATCTTGGAAAATCAAGGGCATTTCCCTGTATTATCAATTTTGAACACTAAAATTGATAATTTTTATTTGTTCTTTTTAGAAATACACAATAGCCCAATAGAATTCATTTTGACATAATTATAAAAGCATAGAACACTTTGTTCTAATTCAGTCCCTAGTACTTCCTGTTTCCCTCGCCTCTTTACTCCCTATTTCCTTCCCTCTACTCTACTGCTCTACTATTTATAGTTTGTTGTTTTTTTTTAATTAGTGTCTTCTGAATATACAAGTCAGTAAGATTCACTGTGGTACATCTCATATATGTATGCAGAAAAGTTCAACTGATAATTTCTTGATGACAAATTCCCACCCATAATTCAATCTATATGTCCTCCAAAACATTATCAACTGTTTTATTCAAAGAAGATCCAAAGAAGATAGAACCTTCTTTTCCCCCACAGTACTAAAGAAAAATATTGAGCTGTGAATGTGTCTAAAGGTTTTCTCATGATTCTACTGAACCTCTTCTTTCTACCATATTTCATTTGAATCCTAACTAAGGTAGAATGGCTCTTTCAGACTCAATGTTTTCAGAAAGATTATTTCCCAGGTGATGCTGCACATTTCATGTTCCATCTTCTCATGAGGCAGAGAACAGAATCTGGATGACCCTCCACCCCTAAAGCTCCCAGGCTGAAACAGTGACAACCTATTTCTGCCTTGTAAAGTGAATTCTGACTTGTAACTAGCAAGTAGCAAGTATGAAAAGAGGGTCTGGCACCACACACAAACCCAACTCCACAGCAATCTTTCATCAGCAGAATGATAACATTGGTGACCCCTAACTCACTCAGTGATTCCAACAGGGATTCCAGGAGGGCAGTGGCCCCACCTACTTATTCCTTCTATGTTCACAAGTCAGCAGCCTTCTCCAGGATGTCTTTTCTTATCAAATGTCTTTTCTTATCATATGAGATTACATGGTTACCCTATCATGACTTTTATAGCAGAAACAATGCATTTTTCTTTACTTTTATTATTTTTTAGTTGTAGATGGACACAGTATCTTTATTTCTATGTGGTGCTGAGGATTCAACCTAGTGCCTCACATGTGCAAGGCAAGTGCTCTACCACTAAGCCCCAGCCCTAGCCCCTCCTTTACTTTTAAATCCCTTGTGGATTTTTTTATTGTCATTATTTGATTTTGTTTTGGGACAGATTCTTCCTATGTTGCACAGGCTTGTCTTAAACTCCTGAACTCAAGAAATCCTCCCACTTCATCCTCCCACTTCATCCTTCCTGGCAGGTGGGACTATGGTTACATGCCACTCTACCACCCTGGCCCTATTTTTTTTAATTTGGATTTCTTTCTATGAAAATGACTATAACTAATGTGTATTTATGTATCAATTATGTTTTTACTTGTTTCAATCATTCTTACTATTATTTGAATTTCAAATGCTTTGGAAACTAAGAGCTCCCTCAAACCATTTGTGTCTAAACATGTAAACATTTACCACGGAGCCACATCTCCAGTTCTTTTTTAATATATATATATATTAGAAGTAGTTGGACACAATACCTTAATTTTGTTTATTTATTTTTATGTGGTGCTGAGGATCAAACCCAGAGCCTCACTCATGTTAGACGAGCACTCTACTGCTAAGCCACAATCCCAGCCTCCAGTCCTTTTTATTTTTAAATTTTGAGACAGTCATGCTAAGTTGTTTAGAACCTCACTAAGTTGCTGAGGCTGGCCTCAAACTTGTCATTCTGCTGAATTAGCTTTCTGAATTGTTGGGATTAGAGGTGTGCACCACCACGCCCAGACCAGCTGTGTCTGTTGAAATAACCACTTTAATCTTTAAATATTCTTTACTTTCTAGGACAGCAGGGCATCCCAGGAATATCCAGACCTAAAATCAACCATTTCTTTAGCTGAATTCCTTTGAGAAATGGGATTTAAAGAATATCATCTGAATGCCAGGAGTAACCACTAGTCCTGGGACACTAATATCTCTTGGCTTTTCCAATATACAGTTAGGAAATTTTAAAAGTATGAGTGTAGGCCTGAGAGTGCAGCTAAGTGGCAGAGCACCTGCCTACCCTGCACAGTGTCCTAGGTTGCATCCTCATACCAAAAGGAAGAAAATGAGCAGAGACTTTCCAGACAAATTAATCATTAATAGTTTTACCTCACACTTGTTTTACACTTGTACTTTTTTTTGTCTCTTCCCTTTGTAGGGTTTCTAATTCATGATAGTTTTTTAATTATAATTATGTAATTTTTTATAATTTCTAGACAGCCAAAATCAACACCATCCCTAAAGCCAAAACTACTCCATATTTTTAAAATATACTGTTACTTTTCTCTTTTAGAATGTCATTCTCTTTTTTTTTTGAATACTTTTCTTTCTAATTTGTTACATATGACAGCAGAATGCATTACAATTCATATTACACATACAGAGCACAATTTTTCATATCTCTGATTGTATGAGTGTCATTCTCTTTAAAATAGAAGATACATTCTAGTCTTTCTACAATAAAAGACATTCTGTTCTCTTTAAAATAGATTTAGTCACTATTGTATCCCCACAATCACCTAAATTATTTTTCTCTTCTTGGAAACATTCACTTTAAATGTACTTAATTTGCTTATAAGTTCCAGTTTGTTTTCAAATTTAGAGATGTTAAAAACATTCCATTAAGGATATGTGGTCAAAATAATTTATTCTGAGGTCATCTAATAAATATCATTTAATCTGTTTATTATAGTCACCTGAAATTGTTTCTATTTTCTAAATCAATATTAAGAAACAATAGAACGAACCCAACTTGAAGTTCACTCATTTGACAGTTTTTCAAAAATAATACATCACTGAAACTACTATAATCAAAATTGGTACCACTCCCTTTTCTGCACTCTTTTCAACCTTGTCCTTTTCTTTTTTGCTGGCAACAAGATACCAGGGATTGAACCCAGAGGTACTTAACCACTAAGCCACATTCACAGACTTTTTTATTTTTATTTGAAGACAGGGCCCAAGTTGCTGAGGCCAGTCTCGAACTTGAGATCCTCTTGCTTCAGCCTCCCGAGTCACTGGAATCATGGCTGTGCACCACCACACCTAGCTTCATCCTTCCATTGAGCTATAATCAGGCTGTAATCCCCAGGTCCATAACTTCTGATTTCTAATATCCCTGTTTCCTCCCTTTCAATGTACCTTTATTTAACTAATTTATTGATAGGCAGTGCTGAGGATCGAATACAGTGCCTCACACATGCCAGGCAAGCGTTCTACCACTGAGACACAACTCCAGCCCCAGAATCATGTATCTTTTGAAATGGTTCTCTCATTTGCAATGGTCTGTTTGAGATTCACCACTATTGTTGCATGGACCAGTATTTCATTCACTATGATCGTCAGTACTATACTACTGAATAAACAAGCCAGAGTTGTTTAGTCATCTATCAGTAGATGGGTATTTTCCACTGTGCCCAGTTTCAGACTATTACATTAGAACTGCTATAACATCTGATACAATACTGATATATTTGAGTACAAATTTTCATATGAATATAAGCTTTTCTCACTTTCTCCCTCTCATAATTCTTATTTTTTTCTATTCCCTTGAACACAAGGAGTCTAATTTGTATTTTCATAACCATTCTTGCTAATTTTAATCATCTATTATATTATTTCTGAGTCTGTTTCTGGTGATTGTTTTATTTTTCTTTTTACATGTTTATAGGTTATATTATCCTGTTACTTTGGATGCTCAGTAATTTCTGTAGGATATTGAACACTGGATATTTCACATAATCAGCTTCCAGACACAGGCTTCTTTCCAACACTCAGTAAAGTTACTTGATATTTTCAGTCTAGGGCTTGTGCATCCCAATCATTGAAGTCATCACCTTCTCAGGACTCTGTCCAAAGATTCAAGTACCCCACAGCTTTTCCAGACAATTATTTGAACACTAAACACTGCCAGCTCAGAAGGAGTTCTAAGCACTCTTGACTGTACTCCTTTTCAAAGGTTCTCTCCCTCTAGTAGTTCCCTTTCATGCACTCAAACATGGGTACCCAGCCAAAAGATAGAGGGGACGTATCTGAAAATTACCTGGGCATTTTGACTTTGTTTTGTTCTGTCCTCTCTAGGGTCCTTCACTCACACATTCCTGCCTCCTCAAGCCCTCCCTGACCCCTCTCCCTTGCTGTTACTTAGAAATGCCTACAGGCAATTTTCATTCCCCTCAACTTTCCCTTTCTTTCAGGGATTCTGCACTGACAGACAAGTGATGGAAAAACCACTGCTTTATACATTGTTATATTTTCCTATTTATCATTAGAGGGGGAATATGGTCCTCCTTATTCCACTATGTTTAGGAATAAAAATCTTTATAAATGCTTCTTTATTTCCATTTCCAACTGCTTATTGCTAGTGGCTTCTGCTTACTTTTAATTTTAGGAATTGTTATTACTGATGTCTTAGTTTTTAAATATGCATGTCTCAAAAATATTTCACAAACCCAGAATAATATTACTTAGGCCCTTATATCCTCACACCACTGCTTTAGATAACATCTTTTAAAATTGGTCTATGACTCTGATTTTGGTATTTGGGAGTTTCTTCTGATCTTATGTGATAGGAGGAAGCAATTCTACAAAAAACCATGAAGAGGGCATTCAAGGCAGACACACTGTCAAATACTAATGCTTTAAAGACCCTGGCTTATTGAGGGAGAGAGAGAGAGGAAAAAATTAAAGAAACAAAAGTCTAGAATACATCCAGAGCAATGTAGTGAGAAAAGGAAAGAAACCATTCATTTTGGATTACAGAAGTCAACAAAAATCTTTTTGAAAGCCCTGATGTGCTATCATAAGACACTGTAGTTATCCTTAGTGCATTAGGAGGCAACTGAGGAGTTTCAAGCAGAAAAGTGATGGGGTAAGCTTTTCCCTCTGTTAAAAGAGGTATGGGGATGGATTGCTAAGGAGACAAGATAAGAGGTTATAGTAACAGTCCAGGTGGCAGTTAATGGTACTTTTGTCCAGATAAGTGATCAAAGAGCAGACAAAAAGGAGAAAAGGGCTTCAGATAGCATCTGGGTACCAGGACAGGAGTTTGCTAATGAATTCTATGTGGATATTGAAGGGAGGAAAGGAGTAAAGATGCCTCTTAGGCACCTAACTTGAGAAACTAGGTTCTGAGAAATAAATTGAGAAACAGGCTTGATGGAAGGAGATTCTGGAACCAGAAATTCTATTTTGGCCATGCTAAAATTTAAAAGACTATTAGACTTTCAGGGGCACAAATCAAATAGGAGGTAAGAGATACTAGCCTAGAGCCAGAGATATGGAGAGAGAAAGGCAATGGAAAAAGAACTGAATCCAACTTTCTAAGAAAACTGTGCATTTAGATAACCAGGGGAGCAAAACCCAAGTCCTCAGGGCATGTAAGCATTCAAAAGTCTGGCAGAGGGAAAGAATATAGCAAGAAAAAAGAAAACACTGCAAAGGCCAGGTTAGTTCATGTAGAAGAAAACTAGGAAAATGCTACGCTTTGCAAGTCAAGAGTAAATGTGTGTTCAGAAGGGATAAATTGTGTCTGGTTCACCACTTAAAGAGAACAGAGTAGTCCCAAAGAAAAGTATACATGGAAGAATAGATGGTCTGGAAGAATAGATGGTCCAGAAAAACAGAAAAGGGCCATCTGTGCCTTTCTAGGTCCTGTGATGGCAATTTATATTTAGTGCAATTGAATTGAATTTGAAGCATCCTCCAAATTCTCTTTAAGTCATAAATTCCAAGTGATCTCTCTTTTACACTTAGGAATCCAGGAGTACCATTTTAAGAGATGATTCAAGATAATCTCGAGCATGTCTTTTTCCCCCCACATTTTTTATTGGTGCATTATGGTTGTATTTGTAATGGTGGGATTTATGGCTAAATATTCATACATGCATGCATTATAACAATATAATTTGGCCACTAGAATCCCCTATTATTCCATTTTCCCCTCTCCTCCTCTCTTCCCCTGGTTCCTCAGCTGATCTTCTATTTTAATGAGAGCCCCCATGATATTAAATGTTAAACTGGACCTTCCATTAGGTAATAGGATTTTTAAAAAATGATTACTGGAGACTTCAATGCTGTTTTGTTGTTCTTATTCCAAGGGGAACACCTTAGATTTTATGGTGAATAGGAGAACAAGACCAATTAGGAAATATGAACTCATTCTTCCCTTCTTTCTAGAAGGGTGTCTGATAGAATCCTCCTTTCTGTACCTAGTTTCTAAAATACATAACCATCATCACACTACAGCCAGGACCTAAGCATGAAAACAGGGTTATTTAGAATATCAATAAAGCAGGAAGTACTGTTTCCCTCCTCACCCAATCCTCCAGGAATTGTAATACACATTTAGCCAGAATCTAGTGTGTGTTCACCCAAAGTAGGGTTAGAAAACAACTCTAAAGAAATTCTTTGCAACCTGTACACTCAGAAAAATAAGAAATTATATCCCATCTGATTCAAATGTATGATATGTCAAGGTCATTGTACTGTCATGTGTAACTAATTAAAACAAAAAATTAAAAAAGAATTTTTAAAAAGAAATTCTTATTATACATAACACATAAAAGATTTAACTACCAAGATCTTTTTTAAAAGTTGATTAAAATTATTAATTTAAAACCAGTTTTTAAAAGCGTATAAATATGAAAATCAGAAACCCATTCTGCAGTTACTCGCCAAACACTTTAACTCTCAATAGTTCTAAACTGTCTTTGGGAATAAAGCTACCAATACAAAAAAAAAAAAAAAATTAAAGATATCCAAATTGGAATTCCATTTTGTGTGGAGTGTATTTGCAAATATTTAGATTCAAATAAGAACTGGAGAGAAAAAGTCACAGTAAAATACTCTCAAAAAATATGTTGACTGACAAGCTAGGTATTTTTAATAATGGTTGGGATATTTGTTTATTACATCATTTGCTGTTTTCACTCAGTGTCCATCAGATATGACTGATATTTGCTGCAAAACCTCCATCAGCACACCCATGAACCCAATGAACAGGTTGGGCTACTACTTCCTATGCCCAATCTAGCAGACCACACAGAAATTCTTATGTTGTTATGTAAATCTGTGGCAGCATATGAGAACAGTGCCCATATATGCTATAGGCAAGATGGGACAGGTTGAGAAGGCTCTCTGCAGAACTCTACCACACCAGTTAACTGTTCTTTAATTAACTCTGCCTTATTTTTTTTCCTAATCCCAGAGCATAAATGCCCATACTTTAATGGCCATTCCCTGAGGATCTTTTTTATATCATGGTCTAGTAAATTAGGATAAATGGTCTATATATGACCCTGCCATTCGTTTCTACACGTAAAGTTTTACTGGAATATAATCAATGTCCACCATTTACATTGTCTACAGCTTCTTTTTCTCTATGAAATTAAACAATTCCCACAGGGATCATAAGGCCCACAACGCCTGAGCAAACTGCTATCAGAACCTTCATGACAAAAGACTTGCCTAAGACATTTGGGTTATGAAAATTATATCGAGAAAAATATAATAGCAGAGAACTAACACATTCCTCAGCACATTTTAGCCTTTCAGTCCTACTAGCCACCCTCATGTCAACAACTACTGTAGGTTACCTGTTCAAGTGCTACTGGATGCAACATGGAATGAGTTAGTCCAAATGCTGACCCAGCAAAAGGTTCACAGCTCATCTCCCAGAAGCCCAGAATAGAGTCACAGAATACTCCAAGTCAGTTCAGAACCTCTCTAGGGCTCTAGGCAACCAAGGATAGACTGGGGTTCACATAAAAGATGCAATATTCTTGCTATGGCTGGTCTAATTCTCCCTGTAATCTGTCCATAGAGATCTGTCTTTCATTGTTACAGTACAGGTAAAAGGTATCATCCAAAAGCTCAGAGGTGAAAAAATGCATGAATTTTCATAAGTGAAATGATCAGATTATGAGAGGTGGAACCTAATCAGTGTGTTAATTCACAATATGAATTAATTCTGGGTAGTAAATGTAGGCAGGTAGGGTATGGCTGGAGGAAGTAGGACACTGTGGGTATGCCTCTGGGTTTACATTTTGTCCCTGGTGAATCAGGCTCTCTCTGCTTCCTGGTTGTCATGCACTTTCATTCTGAAGTTTCCCTCAGGACCCAAGATATGGAGTCAGCCATGTATGAATTGAGACCTCTGAAACCATGAGCCAAAATAATTTTTTTCTCCTCTACGTAGTCTTGTCAGGCATTTTTGTCTCAGTGATTAAAAAGCTGGCTAAAAGCTGGGCATGGTGATGCACGCCCATAATCCCAGCAGCTCAGGAGGCTGAGCCAGGAGGATGAAATGGTCAACGTCAGCCTCAGCAATGGCGAGGCACTAAGCAACTCAGTGAGACCCCGTCTCTGAATAAAATACAAAATACGACTGGGGATGTGGCTCGGTGGTTGAGTGCCCCTAAATTCAATCCCTGGTATTCCTCTCTGAAAAAAATTTTAAAACTGACTAAAACATCTACTATCTATTGGCACTGGTTTGGACTTTTAATCTGCCCTTAATATATATGATCTAAGTCTTCTCCAAAAATATGTGTGCATGCATATGTGTGTGTAAATTGGGGAAAAAATAAAAAAAATTGATATAGGATGAAAGGAAATTATTATGAAAGTGTAATTTTCTAAAAAATATTTTTTAGTTATACATAGATACAATATATTTGTTTACTCATTTTTATATGGTGCTGAGGATAGAACCCAGTGTCTCACATGTGTGAGGCAAGTGCTCTGCTGCTGAGGCACAACCCCAGCCTGAAAGTGTAATTTTCAGAGCATGATTTTCCATCATGTCCCCAGGCAAACTGTTTGGTTTTCATCAACAAAATAAAGCAGTGGATACTAGTGTGAGGAACACCAGAAGTTGTGGAAGTTTGTGCTGTGTTAGTTAAGTTTTCTAACCATTTACAAGGTTATATGGCTATCTCATCTGGAGTTCACACTCCACCAACTATAAGTGAGCCTGCTTCTCACTTCTCTGAAGCTCATGGAGAGAGGAAACTCCACACCCCTTTTAGGTGAGCAAGCCTTTTAAAAGTCACACCGAGTATACTAGGTTCACCCACACCATGTCTCCTGACAGGGCCCAATTCCCGGGCCCCTCTCTCTATTCTTTGTTTCTTCTCCTCTGCCTCCAATCAACCCACATCAATCTACACATCTATCTGACACTCCTCTCCACTACTTTTGAGCTTAGGCAAGTTCCTAACCTCACTGAGCCATGACTGGTACGTTTCAAGGATCAAAACAAGATAAGGCAGAGCCTTAAATTGGGGAAATTTAAGGGGAAAGAACCTAAAAAATCCGGATTTCAACCCACAGGTGATTCTAATGAAGGATCAAGTTTGGAAAACACTGAATCACACGCACGCTGCTAAACAGGCAGCTTTCTCCAGGTCTCTCAATAGAACAGCTAAGGCGCACTCTGCCATCTGCTAATTCCAATGCAAGACACCTGTAGGAAGCACCATGAGGAAGGCTAATGAAGCCCTCAACCCTCACGGTGATTTCTCGCCATCAGCACTATCACCGGGAATGTTTTAAGAAACACGCAAACATCCCAGGCCCCACCTGTTCTGAATCAATGCATTTTCACAAAACCACCAGGCGTTTCTTAGACACATTCCACATTCGTTTGGGAATCTTAGTCAGAATTCTCTGGAAAGACCGCACTCACAGAAGATATATCAAGATTATACCGAAATAAATCACTAGGGATTCATTAGGACAACTGGCTTACTTGGTCAGGGAGGCCAAGAAGTCTCAAAAGAAGACCGGAAGGTGGAGCTCTAGAGAAGCCGGTGGCGTGACAGAGTCCAAGCCCCAAGGCCTCCGCCTCAAGGAAGGAGATGGTACAATTCTCAGTCCCAAGCCCGAAGGCCGAAGAGCCCAGGAGGTCACTTGTGTGAGTTCCAGAGTGTTGAAGTCTGGAGAGCTCCGGGTTCCGACGCCCGGCAGGAGAAAACACCGCCCAAGCTCCAACGGACACAGCACGAGGGCTTGCGCTTCCCGCCCCTTTTTCTTTACATTCGCGTCGCACTGATTGGATGGCGCACGCACGTGAGGAGGGCGGACCTTCGACCCTCTGTCCACTCACACGCCAGTCTTCCCCAGAACCCGCCTCTTGGACAAACCAGGAGGCGCAGGCTCCTTCCAACCAAGCGCCCAACGGCCTGCAGAGACGTGGGTTTTCCTTTCAGCTGAAATACGGTCTCTGTACCGCTGAAGCATTTAAAATAATGCTTTACTAGTAATCTGAGTAGTCCTTAATCCAATCAGGATGACACCCAAAATCACCCCGCAAGGAAGCACTGACTTCAGTCCCACAGTGAATCACAGAACCAAGATTCTAAGTGGTTCTGTAAGCAAATGTTCATAGTTTGGTTAGAAATGTCACTTAATCCACGGGGGAAAAAAAAAAAAATTCAACGTACAGGAAACCTTGACATGTGTTAAATAAAATTTGTGGGAAAATGTGGATTTGGACTGAGCGCCTCCACAGGGACCATTAAACCAAGCCAACAAAGACTTTAATCACAGAAACTGAGCTTTGGTGATTTGTGAAAGGCCCTGTAGCTAACTCATTAAGCTGTAAGCCATTAACTAGTTAAGCTGGAAGCAATTTGTTGTTTTCTATGCCTCACTCTTTTTCTAGGAATGTTGTCAGATTGTATCACTGGTTGGAGTTCTCAGAACCTGCTGTGGTTCTGGAAGCTGCCCAATTCACCAGTTGTTTTTGTTTCATTTTCCTTTATTCAAACTAGATTAAATTCAATTGGTCTAAGGCTTCTAACACAGAGATATAGCTGTCTCTTCAGAATGGAGGCTACTGTGGAGAGATGCTATGCATGTACCCCATAATGCCTTCTTCCCAGAACTCTGAGCATCAGAGGGTTTGGGATGTTTATGACAAGAACCACAAGCCATTTGGACCTTGGTCTTAATAGCTGCTTGAATAGGAGAAATGACTCTTCTTCATCTTAGTCTCATGTCACTATTGCAAAAGGAAAATAATAATGCCTACTTCATAGATTTGCAGAGAGAATGAAGATAATATAGATAGATGGATAGACAGGCTATGTTGCTCAGTTCTAGAGCACTTGCCAGGCATGTATGAGGCCCTAGGTTTGGTCCACAGAACTGCCAAAACAAACAAATATAAATACACTTTAAAATATACATACATACACACATATACCTACAGATGATGTATATAAAATGCAAGCTTATTGTGAGGCCTGAGGTATGGGGCAGTGTTTCATTAGTGAAATGGAATCATTAAGCTTTAGATGGGGGGGAAAGGGAGTGACAATCCCTGAAAACTTTCGTTAAAGTCCTCACTGGCCTGTTTACTTTGCTGTTGTCAGAGAAGGGAAAATCACCATGAGCTATGGCACATTGGTTTTGCATCTGGGAATATGCATGGGAGGATAAAAGGCGTGGATGTGCACAACATTTTCCCAGAGAAGCCAATTCTGCTTTGCAGCTCCTTTGCCGACTTCTCCATTTATTGTTATCACTCCAGACTCTGAAGTGCCTTCGCATCCACTAACAACCTGGAACAGCAAGGTTCTGACTCAAATCTTAAAGGCTGAGGAGTTTTGAATTATAAATGCCTGCATCGGCAGGATTGTTTTTCATCCTTCCCTCGGTGTCTTTGCTGGGGAAAAAAAAAAAAAATCTGAATACTGAGCCCGAGACACATCGATGTTTTCATTCCTATATTAATATACAGGAATGAAATGTTTACTTGAGTAAACTTGAAGATGTTTACTTGAGCACCATGTCCTAGGCACTCTTAAGCTCTGGATATGGATCATCTCATTAGACCCTTTGGATGAAGAACTCATTTTATATGCTTTCTAAAGAGGAGGAAACTGAACCACAGGTAGGCAAGTTCTTGCCAAGTTAACTTAACTAGTAAATGACAAAGATGACCATTAAACCCAGCAGTCTGACTCCAGAGTGAGTCCATAGGTAGTAGTGTTCCTGGCACTGTAGTTGTATCTATAAAAAGAAAAAAAATTATTGTTTTTTCTGTCTTTAGTAGTTAATAGCCTAAAGGAAAAGTGCAAATTCTTAGGCAATGTAGGTTATCCCTATCACGAGCACATCATAGACACTGCTGAGGGATCCTCTTAGTCCTTCTTACTGAAGCTGGACCTGTCACACAGGCCTTCAGGAAACCACTACCCATTGCTTTAAGTTGCATTTGAGATGACACTTACTTTCCTTCCTTGCTTCAGTGGAAATAAATCTAAAATTATTTATCTTATTACATCTAGACAGCCTGTGATAGAAGCAAAGGAGGGCACAGATATTATGTGGAACTAATAATATTAGATATTAGAGATCCTTGGGAAACAGGCAGAAGCTGCCTACAGAACAAAAATATTACAATAGTCAAGTAGCCAAGAATATTGCACTAATTTTGTCAATTGTCAGGAAGACAACCTTTCTACCTGATGTTGGCTCCTAAGCCCTTGCAGTTCATGCAAACCAATTGCTTGAATTTCATCTTCTCAGGAATGAAAAAACACAAGTTAAAAAATGGGGTTAAAATAAGCATATGATACAGCCACCTTTTATGTTAGAGTAGGTGGGCTGACAAGGCAGAAATCTACCTTAGTGCATCTATTAAAATTCACCTTTCACCACTTAATTGGAAATGAGTTAATGCACAGGTGGGATGAGCTAAAATTAGCATAAAAGAAAAACACTTTTTCTGTTTATTTAATTTGCATGCCTTTGTAATCAGTGAGATGACATATCAGATAAGAGCCCTACCCGCTGCGATGCAAACTTTAATTCCTGTCATATATTAATCATCCCTCTGTAATATAATAAAGTTGCTTCTGTCATGATGGTGTTGAATGTAAATAATTTCCAATTACTGATAATTCCCAAATATCTTGCAGAAAGAACAGTATGGTGTGATCTATGGGTTTTGGAAGGACAACAAATTAAAGAAAATAACTCCATATTTTCTTTCAATAAAGAAAATAAACTGAGTTTGTATCTCAGCTGAAAGTTTTCTGGAGACTTCCTAGCCTCATGTTTACTCTTTTTTGGATTCTAAAAGTTGAAGCAAGACAGAAGCAGACCCTTGGGAGCAAAATATCATCTTTCAGTTTGTAAGGTTAAGGGTGATTTTAATAGGCTGAAAGGGAGTAGAGTGTGCTCTACTTGTTGTGCTCCTAATTTCCCATGGCATTTTCCAAGTTTTTACCCATTACAGCCTGAGGCCTTTGAATAAAAAGGTTCTGTTTGAACCAGAATATTATTGTTGATCTTGTGGCACATGAGAGAGAAATAAAAATATTTCCAGCAGTGAAAGAGAGTTACACGAAAAGGAACAAATGTCACACCTGCCTTGCATAATGATATACTTTCCTCAAAGTGCCCCCCAAATACTCCACCAGCCTTTAAACCTGACACTCTTAGAAAATACTGCCATTTTAATGCTTCTTGAGGAGAAATTTCCCAAATAGGGCTGATTCCTGGGACTCCAGGGAAATGATGTCATTCCAGGCTGGAGGGCTAAGATGTGGGTGACAAAATGAGTCACCTTTGACCACTCTCTCTCCTGTTGCAGACATTACTAATCAATTGCAATGCTTTTCTGTGTTATGCCACATTTAATCTTATCCTCGTCCTCCTCTGGGCAGCCACTGACAATGAACTGAACTTGAAGTAGAAAGTAAAAGGCATTTGCCATTACTTCCCTCAAATTCAAGTGAGTACCTCCAATGATATCCCTACTGCTCTCTCTGAACCAGTTTTACATGGGGGGAGATACTCGGATGGCAATCAAAAGGCACAGAAAATATTTGATGGGATTCCCCAAACGTTACTTCTCCTCATACTTGTTCTTGCCTCCCATCTCCTCTTGAAGACGTAATAAAATCAATTTTTGACATTCAAGACAAGGAGTCTGAAATTTGTTGTCAGTACTCAGGACTGAAGACATTCTATGGTATTTATTAAGCTTTGCTAGATTTGTTACTTTGGTCACCCTGTCTCCAATAGGAATAGCAAATGGGGCAACTAAACCTTTTGTCATTTGAAACACATAGACTTTGTTCCAATGTCTCATTACAAATGTTTATCTTAACTAATTCAAACATTTGAAAAGCTGATGGTTTTGTGGGATATTAATGGTATTATGACAAAGAGTTTAGACTCTATCCTGCAAATACTCCCCCAGGAGTCAGAGGTAGACAAAAATGAAAGAGAGGGCAAATCGAAACCCTAAATTAGCCATTGCCTAAGTCAGTATCCATCACTGAATGTCTCTCTGATAAAATCCAGTTTAGCACTGAGAACAAAGTATATCCTGCTATATCAATTCCCCGACTCTAAATCTAAGAACTCTCAATCCTTCAGGGAACATATGATGAGAGAGAAACCTGATCTACAGAACCCCTGCCCATATAGCCACTCAAACATATAGCACAGGACAGAGTGAGCCAAATGCGGGCATGTGCATTTTATGTGATACAGTGGCCACAAATCGAATCATACAAGTAAGCTCAGTTCCAACTAAACAGATCAACTAATGCTCTTTGCTTTAGGGAACAAGGCAAAAGTTTCTCCTCCCCTACGGTGAACCCAGTTTGAAATCCATAATTACATGCTGGTTCAACCACTGCCCATCATACAACCTCTCTGATCTCTTGATTCACTACTAGTGTATACCATACACAACTCAGCAGTTCATCATTATTCTGAAGTCTCTGATTGCTTTGCTTTGATTCATTGTCCCCATCTAGATTTTTTAGTCTTTCAAGGAAGCAAAAAATTTGCTTCTGTGTATTCCACAGATATTATCCACACCATATATTCCACTTGGTAGGTATATGATAAATATTTGATGATGCAATCAATATTATCTGCCATAAACCTCATTGTACCCAAAGTACTAACATTTATTTACATTTTGTTATAAGTTGATATTATTATAGAAGGGGTGACTATGCTAACAATATATCCATTTTAAATATTTAAGTGAAAGTATTAAACGTGTTTTGCTTTTAATTTTTAAAAAATCGTGAAATTGAAAAAAAGTGTGTGTGTGTGTGTGTATATATATATATATATCCTATATATGTATGTATATGTATATATCCTATATGTGTGTGTATATATGTATGTATGTGTGTATATATATATGTACACATACACACACACATACACACACACACACACACACACACACACACACACACACACCCTAAACTACAGGACGTATTTACCCATGAGAAATGAAAACACATGCTTCCAGAGAAGAACTTTCCATAAATGTTTACAGAAACTCTATTTTTTAAAAAAACCCCAAACTTGAAGCAAACCAAATGTCCATCAATAGGTCAACAATTAAATAGACTGTGATATCTTCATAGGATCCTATGCAATAAAAAAATGAACTAATACATACAACATAGATGAATCTAAAAATAAATAATAATAATAATGATATCAGTAGGAGAAGGCCAGACATGAAATAAGAGATACTCTGTGATTCTAAGTATGTGAAATTCCAGAATGGGTGAAAGGAATCTCCAATGACAGCAAATTAGTGATGACTTTCAGCAGAGCACAGGAGGGATGACTGCAAATGGACACAAGGAACTTTTGGGGGGTCCAATGGAAATGTTCCATATTTGATTGGTTGTAATTATATGAGTGCATGCATTTGTGAAAATTCACTATACTTCACTGTTGATTAACAATGTGTGGGGGTTGGGGTTGTAGCTAAGTGATAGAGTGCTTGCCTTGCATAAAGTGAAGCCCTTGATTCGATCCTCAGCACCACGTAAAAATGAATAAATAAAATAAAGGTATAAAAATAGAATGTGTGCATTTGCTTGTCTGTGAATCATGCCTAAACAAAGTTGATTTTTTTTTATTTTTGTAAATTTTTAGTAACAGGGATTGAACCCAGGTACATTTAACACTGAGCCATATCCCTAGCCCTTGTTGTTTCTGACTTTGAGACAGGGTGTTGCTGAGTTGCTTAGGGTCTCACTAAGTTGCTGAGGCTGGCTTTGAACTTGCCATCCTCCTGCCTCAGCCTCCTGAGTTGCTGAGATTACAGTATGTGCCACCATTTCAGGCAATGAAGTTGAATTTTTGAAAAATCCTGCCAATCTAGGAAAAAAGAAGAGCCTGCAGTCATGAATGTCTACCAAGCGGGATGGAATAGCACTTGGTGACAAATGTGACTCATCTGAAAGAAGACACCCCCATGTCTTCATGAATCATGTTCGGGAGGGCTAACTGATGGAACCCAGTGCAGCAACAATCATTTTTAATTTGTCTCACATCGGATTCTATCTGCCATCCTATAAACAGAGATGCTGATAAAAGTTTCAAAATGGAGACACAGTCTGTAATCACACTGTGGTTTACAGCCTTCTGTGGACTTGTGACACAGCAGTAACTTCAGGGTTTGGACAAGTGGAAGCAGATGATTCCATCTCTATTTGCTGAGAACAGGAGAGCCCTTGAGTCCACTGGGGAAAAAGTGGCATCCCCTTTGTGTTTACCTCATTTCGACTGGAGTTTCATTTGGAAATGGAGAGAATGACCCCAGGGAACAACCTGGTATATACAAGGACCTTCAGCCAACATGCATCAGAGTTCAGTGAAAGAAAATTGAAGAAACTCTGGATGCTTCCCTCGTGCCTGAAAAATGAGGATGTAGTTTTCTGTCTATATCCATAAAGAGCCTCACAAGTTTTGTTGAAAGAGAAGAGAAGAGGAAAAGGAGAAGATACAATCCTTCATCCTGTCTACATTTTTTTTTAGAGAGAGAGAGAGACAGAGAGAGAATTTTTTAATATTTATGTTTTAGTTTTCGGCCAACACAACATCTTTGTTTGTATGTGGTGCTGAGGATCGAACCCGGGTCGCACACATGCCAGGTGAGATCGCTACCGCTTGAGCCACATCTCCAGCCCCCATCCAGTCTACATTTTTAAAGAATCACTTTGGGCTGGGCCTGGTGGCGCATTCCTGTTAATCCCAGTGGCTTGGGAGGCTGAGGCAGGAGGATCATGAGTTCAAAGTCAGCCTCAGCAAAAGCAATGTTCCAAGCAATTCAATTAGACCCTATCTCTAAATAAAATACAAAACAGGGCTGCAGATATGGCTCAGTAGATGAATGCCCCTGAGTTCAATCCCTGGTACCAAAATTTAAAAAAAAAATCACTTTGGCTCCTATGAGAAGTAGGAGCTGGAGGAGAATGAGGACTGATCTTGGGGAAACCAGTTAGGAGGCCATTGCTCTAGTTTAGACAAAAGATAACCATCCTTAGTCAGCTCAGGCTGCCATAACAAAATACCATAAACTGGACAGCTTAGATAGCACTGATTTCTCACAGTTACAGAGATCGGGTTACTGAGATCATGGTGCCAGCATGGTTGAGAATCTGATACAGGCTCTCTTCCTTGTTTATAGATGGCAATCTTCTCCCTGTGTCCTCATAAGGTCCCCTAATTATCCCCCTCAGGCACCACCTTCCAAAGCCATCACCTTGGGAGAACAGTACTTCAATATATGAAATCAGAGCATGAACAGGGTGCAAACATTCTGTCTAAAACAACAATGGCAGTTTGGAATACCAGTGGGGTACAAAAATATTCATAAATCAGAATTGACAGGACTCAACAAGTTGATGGAATTAGGGAGGGGAGGGAAAGAGAAGCTTTAAGGGTGATGCCTAAATTTTGGGTTTCAGTGGATGGGTGGATGATGTTGCTGACAAGAAAGGGAAGAAAAGAAGAGGAGAGACCAATGATTGTGCAACTTATTCACTTCAAATAAAATCAATTAATTTGAGTTTATATATAAAGATGCATATCAAAAGACTTAGACTGATGCTACTCAATGTAATAATCTATCCTAAAGATATATATTCATGCCAATAATAATAACAACAGTTAATTTTGCAAATTTCTGATTGTCAGGTAAAGTGCTAGGCTTTTTACATTCATTATTTCACTTTCAACTTCATAAATAGCTCTATGACATGGACATTATCATTCTCATTTTAGAGATGAGTTAACAGGCATGGAAAAATTAATCAGCAGCAGTTGATAATACCAATGTTCACCAACATCCAGCTCTCTTCTAAATAAGTACAGGGAGGATTGTCATCCTCTGCCCACATAAAATTAACTGTCTCAGTATGACTTGGGTTGACCAATAGAACATAATGGAAGAGAGGAATCACTTCTGAGTAAAAACTTTTAAAAGCATGTGTTTGGGTTTCTATGTTCCTTCTTCCTCTACTGGGCTGACCAATGAGACTAGGTGTTTGGATAATGTAGCTGTATGTTGATATGGGAACCCTCAAAGAAAACTGGGATGATCTGTGTCTCCCTGTAGACCCACCTTGGAAGTGGAAAGTAATTAATAATCAATACTGTCTTGTGAAGGCACTGAGACTTGTGGGCTACTTCTTACTGCAGCATAACCTGGCTTAACCTGATACACAGTTCACAGAGTTGGTATATGACCAAGTCAGTCCCAGAAAACAAGCCCTAAAATGTTTATAAAAGGAGATTCTTTAAAAACTGGGGCATTTTATTGTTAGGTCAGACTCTTGGTGAAGGATTCATAGTGAAGGGAAAAGCTTCAGTGTGTACATGTAGATACTTTCCTGTGGAAGATGTCCTCTTTCATCTGCACTGTCTTTTCCCACCTAAACTGGACTTCACACTTTGTGCATGGGAAGCACACCTTGTGGGGTAAATTCCAGAGGGTGAACTGAACTTGTGAAGAATGTTAGTGGCCACTCTAGGTTCAGGTTACTGGAGGGAACCTAACTACTAAGAATCATTTGGTCAAATGTATCAACTTTGCTCACTTTAACTTTATAAAAATTTGCCAAAGATCACAGTTTCAACAGACATGTCCAACTTTAGCTGTTAAATGCAATATTTAGAAAAACACATTTTACCATTTGGAAAAACCTTAGTGGGGATAAGAAGAATTTTTCTGTAATTTTGAATGATTATTTATTTTATATTTTTATTATATATTTTAGCTAATTCTGATTTACTCAATATACTTTTTAATTTAAATTAAAATTTACAATTGGTGCTTTTATCAAACTGGCTTTTAGCGAACTAGCCTTGGCAAAATGGCACTTGAAGAATGAATTTTCAGAAAGTTGTCAGTTTTCACCTTTCCAAAGGAAGTTATAGTCTTGGAGGAGGGAAATATGGCAATTCAGTAATGTACCTGAAGGTTCAGTGACAAAGGGACATGTGATTGGGTAAAACACCTCTGCTTTTGGTTAGACTCTTGGCTTTCTCTCTCTCTTTTCTGATAATTGACTCTTTTGTTTTGCATGGGAATAAATCCTCCCACCATTGGCCATGGGAATAAACATGAGACTTCTGACCAAGCAATTGTTACACTTCCAATTTTAAATCCCATGTTTATGACTCACTTATGAGTAACACTATCTCAACTCATAATAGCTTGAGCAAAAAGGACATTTGCTGATTCATTAACCTGGACAGTCTGGGGAAAAACTTAGGGGTCCAAATATGGCTACATCTGAGAATTCAGATGATTCTTTTCTCTGCTTGTCTTCCTTCTGGACCACGAACCTGTGATTTTATGCACTGATAACAAGCCTGTTCTCTGGGCTTTCTTTACTACTGCATGGTCCCAGCCTGCCTGATATGGATGCTAAGACATGTAAAGAAGAATCAGGGGCTGAGGTGGTGGCTCAGTGGTACACTGCTTGCCTAGCATGCATAAGGCACTGGGTTCGATCCTTGGCACCACATGGAAAAAAAAAAAACTAATGTATCCACCTAAAACTAATATATATATATATATATATATATATATATATATATATATATATATATATTTATATATTTAAAGAAGAATCAGACAGTTTAGAAAAGGGAAGTCAGCTTAAGGAGAGTATCCTAGGATCCATACTCACATTTGTAAACTTGGAAGAAAACAAAAGAACAAATATTTAAATAGAAGATGATGGACCCCCATTGCAAGTGATTAGGAAAATATGGGCCTTAATAAAGAGAAAAGCAGTTCTCATGGGAAAGATTTCTAAATGGTCATCTCCCACTAAGTAATCCTCATATACTATGCACTGGGGCCACATTTGGCCACTGGTCAAATGCTTCTCTGCTTCTGATACCCTGTCTTCCTTTCCTAATATTTGAATTTTTCCTGTTCAAATTTTTTTGAGAAAGGATAGAGCTTCCTCTTTTTAATTAGTGTCATTCAACAAGTGAGGAGGTGTATTTCCACAAACTTCAAGCAGTTAAAAACACACTAAAATCAAAATATTTATGGAATGCACAGTGAATACCAGCTAATATACTAGGCAGAGAGGATAACAGTGAACAGAGGGGTAAGATGTAAAAGTTCCACATTCTGACTTTTAGCAATTTTAATAAAGAGCGCTAAATACAATGAGAGAGGGTGCTGAAGGAGCATGCATAAGAACATCATATACTTTAGGTGCACCAGGAAGGTCTTCCCAGGGGAAGCAGCAGCTGGAAAGATGGCAGGGATTTAGGGGGAAAGAAGTACAGGAAGAAGCAGAACAGTGATCCATAGACTAAGAGCAGCATGTACCAGACTCCATGGCAAGAGAGCTTATAAAAGAGGAGCAGGAAGACTGATAGGAGATGGGCTGGGGATCCTGAGAGTCACAAGAAGAATTTCAAACATTATCCCAACAGTATTGGGATGGTATAGAAGGAATTTAAACCAAAGAATAACATTTTCAGATTGTGGTACTCAAAGAACACCTCTTGTTACTATATGGGAGGCAGGGACTAAGAGAGAATTACACACTGAGGAAGGCTGGCAGTAGTTGCTGGATGCTTAAGATTTCTTCAAATATTGGCTTAAGATTTGCACATTTTGCATTTTGTCATGCAACGCATTCTGGTGTCTTTTAGTATTTAATCCATTAAGTATCATGATTTCAGTTGTGCAAATAATTTAATGAAATCGACACAGGTGTATTAAAACAGGTTGGAAATCATAATCTAAAGCGCACTCTAGAATTAATTAGCATTAACATATTAGTGGTATTAATATATTAATATTTTCACTAACCATTCACCTATTACTTTTCTCAAAAACATAAAACTCTACAAAAAATTGCATAGTCTCCATAAGTGGTATATTTATTGCTTAATTTCTTTAGATGTTTCTTTAGATGTCAAAAAATATTCTCAATTATTTATTGGGACTAGCCCCATTTATTGAGTAGCAAATAGACATTTCTTCTTGTTAACATACACTAAATTTTGTTCAAGATGGCATGTGTGATAAACCCCAAATTCAAGATTATTATTGGTCTAAAGCCAAATCTGAAGAAATTCAGATTTCTGATATGTAATAGTCCCTACAACTAGAGAAGAAATGTGACAGTTCTGGCAACTGAGGGTGATGTGGGGTCTTCAGGGAGAGGTTTCTGAGAAACTTTTGCTTCCCTTAAAAGGAGGACAGAGACATTAGTCAACCTTTTGCTCTCTTCTTCCCACATTGAACATTGCCTTGGTCCCTGGAGTGATAAGCAGATGCACTGTGACACTAAAAGAACAAGAAATAGGACAAAAGCTGTCATGCTAAGGTTGAAAGATGGCTGCTAAGGATGAAAATAAAAATTGTGGTGTCCCTAAAATCACTAACTGCCTTATTCCATAGATCTTACTAGGTAAGCAAATTAAGTCCCTATTTGGTTAAGCAACTGTTTCTGTTACTTGCAGCCCAATGCACTCCTAATTGATAAACTAATCTTCAAATAGAACAAATAATGTATTCAAATACATCTAATTTTATCTGGAAGTTTCTCACACCACAGGCACAGCAGCCCTAACCCCTAGGGATCAAATACAATTGAATTGGAGAAACACAGCCTTAGGCAAACACCACCAGTTTCAAAAGAGTTCACACTTACATTCCAGTCCAGGATTCTTTTTCTTTGTATAGCTTCAACAAAGAAGCAATTTAATCTCTAAAGACTGAGAAGGACAACAGGGAGTTCTTTCATACTTGCTGTCTGGGTTTGCCTTGGCCCTCTGGTGGGGGAGTGCCAATGACATTGTCTGACACAGAGTCCTTCTGGACTGCAAATGCAAGATAGTAAGCAGGCCCAGAGCATATTTACCAATTTCGGAGAGGGAGGTTTCCAAATATTTCCTCCAGGGATGATGGATTTTTTAAGAGCCCCCAAGTAATCAGATGCAACAACTTTCAGTTTCAGTCTAAGTTATGCAAGAGAAGATGAAGAGAGGGGGGTCCTTGTAATGTGGCCTTCCTCACAAAGTTGACAGGGGTAAGGTGTGCTGTTACTTGGTGCACAGGTCAAATGATATAAGGGAGGACTGGTCTTTCCCAGCTCCTCTCTTATTTAAACATTTCCCCCTTGTACAACAGTCCCCATGGTGAGTGACAGTTGGACTTCAAATGCATTTTGCAGCTATTTGATAGTGATTTGTACTGGCTTTTTCCAGACTCTAGACCCTGAATCTATTTCTCTGGTATTGAAGCACAGCCATTAGGAGAAAAGGGGCTATGTGTATGATAAATGCAGAAAATGCTGTGGCTTTGTGTGATTTATTATAGATGAGTGTGAGAAGGAATATAAAAACTATTCCATTAATTTCATTTCCATCTTAGTGGTTATGTGGGCTTAGCTGCCTTGAAAATTATCTTCTCATTCTCTCAAGAGAGAGATTTGCAAAACCACAGAATGGCTGGATGTGTCTGGGCATAAGCAATGGACTCATTCTCATGAAGCTAGGTCTCCTAGGTCCCCCAGCCCCAATCTCCTATAATGATTTTTGAGCAATGAAAGAAAGGTGTTTGGAGCCTTCTGTAATTCTGCATATCCCCAGTCTAATAACAGTGTCATTATTCCTTCCCACTAATTACACCTTAGTTATCACTTCATTCATTCATATTTAAGTCCATCTGTTCCTTGAAGGGGCTCAGAAATGTCTATACTTGGAAATTCTAATATCCTGATTATGTTTTCATATCAGGGAAGCAGTTTTTAATGCCTTCACTGCATTTTCAAACTTCAGTTCGTAAACTGGACATTTAGAAGAAATCATTTTAAATTTGTATCAGTTTTGCCAATTCCCAAAGATGTCTTCAAGCCAGAAACTCTAATCACATCACAAGTTCAAGCTCTATTTTATCACAACTAGCACAAAAGCGTTATGCACTAAGCAAACAGGTAATAACATTAGCTTACATTTATGGGGTTCTGAACATGTGCCCAGCACAATTCCACCATTTCTGTAAGTAGCTTCTCCTATCAGCTTCTGCATAACCCTTTGTGGTAGGAATAATTTTAAGTACCTCCATTATTTAGATAGAAGGTTAAGTTAATTGTATAAAATCAGACATCTGGAGCCTGAATTTGGACCTGACTGTTTACATCCAGAGTCTGAGATTTTAACTGCAATAGATATTCTCAAGGAAAACTGTGATTTGAAACTTATCAATTATTAAGCCTGTATTTTCGGTGGCTGTTGTGAAGAACAGATGGAATTAGTAGAGAAGTAAATATTATTGGTGTTTGACACAGCATCATTTTGTCATCTCTTCTTTCTTTGAAAATGATTATTTTGTTAAGGATCTACTCTGTTCCCATAACTGACTTCATGTTTACCCTCAGAAGCAGTCCTTCACTAGTCTTCAGCTAATTGTGGTTCTCTCTTTGTCTGTGCTGGTGACTGTATTTAAAAACTGAGCCAATCTGCTCTGGAAACTTTTCTAGTAATCATCAGTGGTCCAGGGGCAGGTTGTATGTGTAAGTCAATCCATTAGAACCAAAGGAGAAAACGGGTATCCCCCAGCCAGAAAGATGGATTATCTCCCTCCCATGTGAACAAAGTTGCACTCTGGCTTAGTTGCTCGGGCCATCTGTCTTGTGGCCTCGGAGAGCCAAGCAGATAAGAGAAGGAAAGAGTCAAGTAAATGGGAAACAAACAACCAAATCCTCGTGGCTCGAGCCTGATCGGATGTCTCTCTATGGAAGATAAATCTCTTTCATATTTAACTCAATTTGAGCCATGATTTCTTTGTAGCCAAATGCATCCTAAGAATATAAGTAGCTGCTCACCTGGGATGGTTTCAGGGGCACTAAACAGCAGACTGCACCCTTGTATCTTCCCCAGCACTTACCACGGTACCTGAAGTTCCTGGACCCACAGTCATTCTGTAGAGAAGCAGTCACCATTAACCAGGTCCACATAATGCCTCATTGAAGGGGGATATTTAAAGACACCAGCTTCACAGGCTAATTCATATGAGCTGTGCCCAGCCTGGTGCCCTAGCCCAACTTTACATTTTTTCCCCTCTTACATATTTTTTAGTTGTCTATGGAACTTTATTTAATTTATTTATTTATATGTGGTGCTGAGGATGGAACCCAGTGGCTCACACATGCCAGGCAAGCAGTCTACCACTGAACCATAACCCAAGCCCCGTTTCTTTTCTTAACCACAAGCCTTACTGCACCCCTTCTTCCCCTAAACCCTGGCACACTGACTTTCTTTCAGATCTTCCAATGTTCTATGTTCTTCTCAGCATCAGCCTCAAGTCCTTCGCTACTTCTGTATCCCCCACTGTTACACACACACACACATACACACACACACACACACACACACACACACACACACACACACTATCAAACTTAGCCTCTGCCCTCACCCAGTTCCTGGTTCCAACAGACCACCCCTGAGGTTCAGAGCAGCAAGACTGCTGGCCTCAAGTATCCAAGGCTGGCAACGGCTGAGCCTCACATATTTGACAAGAAAAACTCCCTTCTGAATTATGGAGCAGGATACTTAACATTTCTGGGCCTCAGTTTCCTTAACTGGAAATAGAATAATGAAAGAACCTACTTCATAGTTTTGCGGATCACTAAAGAAATATACATAAACCTTTCAGCACAGTGCCTGGCACTTAAGTATTCAAAAATGTGAGTTGTGGGCTGGAGCTGTAGCCCAGTAGCAGAGCGTTTGCTTATTATGTGTGAGGCGCCAGGTTGAATCCTTAGCACCACATAAAAATAAACAAATAAAATAAAGGCATGCTGTCTATCTACAACTACAAAATTTTTTTTTAGAAATGTAAGTTATTATTTCTATATCATTATTGATCATATTAGAGGCAGGATAAATAGTGATCACTTCTCAAATTATACCTTCCAAGGATTATTATGCCAAAGATGTTCTACTTCCACAAGGGATAAGATTGGAGAGGAATGGAAAAGAGAGAATGGGGATTGAACCATCTTGGATCACACATTCACCTGTTAATATAGGTGTCCTATTCTACCTGCCTTCATACATCCAAAGAACATGAATGCATTTTAAAGGAAGGAACCATATCTTCTTCCTAGTTGTATCTCCAGCATTTAATATGATATTATGTCCAGGGTAAAGCCAAAGGAATGCTTGTTCTATTTTTCAGGGGTGCTTGGACAACAGACTACATCTACCTAGCATCGGTGCTAACTAGCAGAAAAATTCCAGGATAAATGAAAGCTGAAGGCCCTGGCCAGGTACTAATCATTTTTCACTTGTCAGACTCTTTCACATCTGGCTAGTTTTTTATTCCGATTCCCTATTACCACAGAAGCACAGAGAATGCTTGAACAACCTGTTTATAACTCAATTACTTCAGAAGAAACAGATTTGGGATTTGCTTATGGGTGTAGAAAACTTCATTCTACCTCTTCCACAGTCATCTTGACTTTTTTAGAGGATCTAGAAGAGTAGCTGACACATAGTAGGCACTCAAAATAGATATCTGTCTGATGAATCCATGACAGATAGTGTCAACGCTGGAGTCAGGAAAGCAGGAGACCTGGGATTTTAATATGTTCTTGCCAGGCTCGGTGGCGCACACCTGTAATCCCAGTGACTAGGGAGGCTGAGGAAGGAGGATTGTGAGTTTAAAGCTAGCCTTGGCAACAGTGTGCTAAATAACTCAGTGAGACCCTGTCTCTAAATAGGGTTAGGGATGTGGCTCAGTGGCCAAGTGCCCCTGAGTTCAATCCCTGGTAGCCTGCACATCCCCACCCCACCCCCCACCCCCCACCCCCGTCCCAAAAAAGAAACATATGTTCTTTTTGCATGATTACGGAAGTCCACACCCCCAGGTGAGAAAGAAGGGAGGAAATTAACTGAGGAACAGAATTACAGAGAAAACAGACTCTGTATTCCCAGCCACAAACCAGATGCCAGGGGTAATTTCTGGCTCTAATTCTTTTCTATAATATATTAATTCGTCTCTGTATATTTACCTTTGCTTTAAAAAAAAAGAATAAATGTACAACGTAGGACTACATGAACACAAACAAAGACATCAAAATTTATCTTCTCTACAGTTGGAAAAATAATGAAATAACTGCAAAGTACCTCCTCTATAAAATACCTTTATGAGCAAATGCAAACTAACATTTATTATAGAAGCAGGAGTTTTAAGAGAAGAAGCGGAAAAGCTTTTAAATCAAATCTGGCACTCGTGCCTCTGATTCATCCCCTAACACAGCAACATGATATATTATGGGTAAGGAGTCAGAACAGTGCAGAGGCTCGCAGAGGAGCTACTGGGAAGCTTTGAAATCATTTCAGGGACCAGTATGGGAATATGAAGGTGAAGACTATGGGAACAATTGGAATAGGGGACATACAGGTGGCTTTCTCTTTTTTGGAAGGGGGGTGGGGGGTGGGGGGGAATGTAGCTTCTTTGACTGAACAGCTACCAATTCCACACTACATTTTCCCTCTTCTACTCTCCTGTTTCAACTTTGTGTGTTCATATTGATGAAAAGTTAATAGGAGACTAGCAATGAAATGCACTGGTGTTCAAATTCTGGCTCTGCACGGTGGTTATTTGTGGGACTGTAGGCAAGTTGTTTCTCATCTATAAAGTAAGGACGTTTCTGGGTGATTAACGGTTGATATAAAGAATGTATGTGTTAGAGCACAGTTCTTAATCATTCTTAGTATTCATTCATTCTCAGGATGTTCATGTTGCTATGACATATTATGAACAAACATTTAAGATCCTAGCAGTATTTCCTCAAAGACTAGCACATCTGAGGGGACCAATAGTTACATATGTGAGTAGGGGGAATTACAGAAGGGGAAAGGGGAAATAAGCAGTATCTGTTGCATAAATACCTTGGGTCAAACACTATATCCTATTTTCTGAAGACAACAAAACAGCACTTCAAGAGAAATACCTTTATGATGCCCAGTTTTGTAAAAGAGGATAACAATAGTTACAATTTATGAAGTTGTTTACTCAACTAGAAAAATGGCAGAATTAGCCAGGCATCGTGGCACATGCTTGTAATCCTAGTGGCTCAGGAACCTGAGGCAGGAGGATCATGAGTTCAAAGCCAGCCTCAGCAACAGTGAGGTGCTAAGCAATTCAGTGAGACCCTGTCTCTAAATAAAATACAAAATGGGGCTGGGGATAGGGCTCATTGGTTGAGTGGGCCTGAGTTCAATCCCTGACACCAAAAAAAGAAAAATGGCAGAATTAGTTTTGAATTCAAGCCTGCTCTGACTCCAAATCCCATGATCTTTCTACTACTTTTAAAAACAAAATATATAAATACCAATGTTCTAAGAATCTGTGTCATTAGATACTTGCAAACATTCCATCTTATTTTTCTCAGCAGTCTTATGGGGGTATTTACTATCTCCACCTTCATTTACAGAAGTAGAAAAATGAGGGTTTGCTTGAGAACACAACATCAGTTAGGAGAGTCTTTGTGTTATAAAAGACCATCGTGCCAAAACTGAAAATGTCACAGCTACCAGCTTTAGGCAGGGTGTGTGATACAGAAGGAAAAACCATGAGGCCAATATTCCTTCTTGCTTTTTTCCTGGCTTTCTGAGTGTTGGCTTCATCCTCAGGGTCCAAGGGGTCTCGTATGCTGCTTAAAACCTTCTCTCACGGCAACAAAATGGGAGACTCCCTGTGGAACCTGAGAATGAAGCCAAATTCCCTTTCCCAGAAGCCTCACTGGTACTTCCTTGTATCTTTTTGGCTCTGATTACTTATAGGTACATCTCTTACTGATCCATAGGGCCAGGGAGAGGGATGAGATATGTCAATTGGCTCAAGCTAAATGAGAACCATCCCTGGATGCTAAGGGTAGATAGAAAGGCAACCTTTCTATACAGAAACATAAGGAAAAAGTGCAGTGGAGAAGATGGAGAGGGATTGGGGCTCAGTTACCAAGAAGATGAAATGGAATCAAGGAAGGAAGAACAGATGAAATGACCTCAATGGTCAATGTCGTCTGATTTCAGGTACAATTTTCTTTCATTTCACAATGAATGCCTTATAAAAAAATAAAAGACATAGCAACATGAAATGCTCTTCTAGGACAAAGAAGTAGTTCATATAGTAAGAGCTCTGGGATTCAAAGACAGGATAAGTACCTGTGGATGGAAGGGTAAACATGTGGGTCTGCTAAAGATGCCCATAGTTCTGAGCCCAGTTATTGAAGAACTCAAATCAAAGAGGAAGATAGAACTTTTCAGTGGGATTTGGGAAACGTTTTGAGATGAAGCTACATGTACAATGATCAGGAGATAGTAAGTGAAAGAGCTCACTTAGTCAAAGATCTTATTATTAAGGCAAAACCCTATGAAAAAGTTCTAACAAAACTTGGAAGCTCTGAGAAGGTAACAATGCCTTTTGGATGTAAGTAATTTACACATACTCCAAATATTAAACTATGAGAGTAGTATAAGGAAACCAATAGTCTTATTAATTTTTCTCTTGGTGACTTTGACACTTGAAAATAAAACATCAAATATCAAATTATTGTTAAAAATTTCTCAATGGATGGAGCTGGAGAATATCATGTTAAGTGAAATAAGCCAATCCCCAAAAACCAAAAGCCGAATGTTTTCTCTAACATGTTGATGCTAATTCACAATGTAGGGGTGGTCCTGGGGAAGAACAGAGTTACTTTACATTCAGTAGGGGGGTGTGGAGAGGGGAAGGGGTATGGAGGTAGGAAGGATAGTAAAATGAATCAGATATTATTACCCTATATGATCAGTGTGATTCTACATCACGTACAAGTAGAAGAGTGAGAAATTATACTCCATTATATTTGATTATCAAAATGCCTTCTACTGTCATGTATAACTAATTGAAACAAATTTAACTTTATAAAAATTCTCATTCATTCCTTTGAGTGTCCTTCCTTTCATAGATTCCCAGAGTATGTTCTTCAGTCCTGTATCTCAGGAGATAGGGAGGGGATAAGAGAAAGACTGCTATGGTCTGGTTGTGGTTTGTTCTTTAAAGCTCGTGTGTTGCAGGCTTGGTCCCCATGTGATGATGTTAAGATGATGGAACCTTGAAGAGGAGGGGCCAAGGGTAAAGTGATTAGGTTACAGAAAGTAGGCCCTCCGAGTAGATGAATGCTGTTCTTGCAGAGTGGATTAGCTCTTACAAGAGTATATCCTTATAAAGCAAGGACACCTTAAGTGCTTGACCCCTTCTGCATGTAGTCTATTCCCCTCCTGCTTCTCTGCCACACTGTGACACAGCCAGGGGACCCCCTCACCAGAAGCTGAATAGACAATATCCCCTGTTCTTAGGCTTTGAGTCTTAGGCTTATTAGTCTAAGAACTAAATAAACCTCTTTTCTTTAGAAATTTCCCAGTCTCGACTACTTAATTATGGCAACAGAAAATGGACTAATACAAAGTAAGGGTTGAGTGTAAAGAAAACTCTGAAATGCCATGGTGATAAAGTGAATATGGTTCTGAAAATCATAATAAGCCATTCAAAGTTTGTTAAGGGAAGGGATAGACAAAGGCAAAACTGTGCTTTCAGGACTTATTCCTGGAGCAGCTATGTGCTCAAATGATTGAAGGAAAGAGATATTGAAAGAGATGAATTTGATAGACATTAAGAAAGAGAAAGTGGCAGGACTTGGTCACTAATTGATTTTGGTTGGAAAAGAAAGAGTTATGGATCTGTGCACTTGAATGAATGGCAGAGGTATAGATTTTATTTATAAAACTCATATCTCAGAGTTTATTGTGGGTCACTCTTGTTATTTAAGAAGTTATTGGCTCAGCATGAAGTCAACTGAAAGAGAATTAAACATACTTTCTTCAAAGAGAAGAGAGCGTGGAAATAAATGTTGAAAGAAGAGGGAATTTTTTTATTAGAAGAAGAATCAAATAATTGAGACTATTATTTATTGTTCATCATTATTAAAAAATCTATCATCTAAGTTTTTTACATGAAGTTGGCTGTTTCAGTGTCAAATAAAGATGCTTTTGTGAAAATTTCCTTGAAGACTTGTTAAAGTCCTATCAATTAAAATTTGTGGATAACCCCCCACACACACATCTTCACAGAGAGCTTAAGGACCTAATAACATTACTTTTAAATTAGGAAAAGGTTATAGATCTGTTCATCTTTTACAATTCCATTCCAAGATCATCATTCTGATGCTGTTCATCATCTCCTCAATCTCTGGGATACTGTAATAATGTGTTAATCTCTGGAGGAAACTTCTCAGGCACATCCACGATTCCTGAGAACTACTCTCCTCTCAAAAAAGCACCATGTGACACTATCTTCTGGTTGTAACTGATTGGATCAGAGTTTGTCACCCAACCTCAACTGAGCCAATAAAATGTATCCTCCTGATATTTGGGCACTTGAGTCAAACGAGACTAAAATATATGGCTAGGGATGGTGTGTCAGCTTTTAGCACTGTGATAAGTTTCAGAGGTTCAGCCATGGTCAGTTGACTCCATTGATAGGGGCCCAAGATGAGGCAGAACTTCATGGCAGAAGGGCATGGTGGAGGATAGCTGCTAACTCCATGGTAGCCAGAAAGGAGGGGGAAGGAGGGAGGGAGGGAGGGAGGGAGGGAGGGAGGGAGAGAGAGAGAGAGAGAGAGAGAAGAATGCCAGGGGGAGAAGACACATCCCCAAGGGCACATCTCCAGTGACCACAGTTTACACACAGTAAGGAAATCCTTTCACATTATTAATTCATCAAATGGATAATTCACACATCAGATCACACAGTTCTCATGCTCTAATTATCTCACATCTGTATACTCCTACATTAATTGGAGTTTTGGGGGATACCTTGTATCTAAAACATAAGAGAAGGAAACTTGAAAGATGTAAATTTGGGGCCCAAGGGCACATTTGGGGGATAGTCACAGTGGCTCAGGCTCAAGTGAAGCAGAAGAGGTTTTTCTTTTCTGAGAGCAAATGTGGAAAATAGAAAGAGACCGAGAACTTATGGCTCCAGTGAATGATAAAAAATGAAACTGCTTGGGTTCCTGGTAATATTCTTGTATGGCAAGAGACCAAAGTGCAGACAAATGCTTTCTACCCTTAAATCCTGTGAGTAATCCCAGAATCATAACCAACATTTGAGTGGCCTCAGGGGATGGAATTTTCCAAATAAGAATTTTGCAACTATAAGTAATAATCATGCTGAATAGTAATTCATGTTGTGCTTGAGGGTATTCAAGTCTTGATGAGCCACCTTTCTTGAATTTAGCAACTCTCTCCCCATCAGGATTTCTGATGTCCTGCTCCCCTGAGACCCTAATATTCATATTCTGTACTACAGTATTTGCCATATGTTCCACAGTGTTTCTGCTTTCTGGTGCTAAGAGCTCACCATGCATTTATTAACTTGACTCTTACTAATAATTAGAACACTCTAACAAGCAAAGTGAAGTGTAAAAGGTTGTCTTTCTAGGATAGCCAATGAACACTTAGTCATAAGATCACTACTCACCTAGTCAAAGTAGCAAATTGATAATGCAAAAATATGATCAATTGTCTATATCATATTTATGGCTAAAATATCATCCCACAGATATCATTAAGCCACCCATTAAAGATATAGTATCATTTGTTTTCATTCCTTTATACATAAACTGCAACTTTATGGCAACATCCTTGGCAACAGTGGGACTTTGTTGGATCACAAAATTGGTTAATGATTCTGGGAGTCTCTTACCAAAAGACAGGTAATACAGACATGCATTGTTTAAAGACAGGTGCTCCTGTCATTGAACCAATGTCACCGAGTCCACTTACAGAAACCAAGATGGTGATGATACCACTAATCTCATGAGACCATGGTGGTATGTGCAGTCTGTCATTAATAGAAGTGTCATCATGCCATGCTTGACTGTGCATCATTTTTTTTCAACAAAGCTGAGAAAATTAATCATTATAGGGTTGAGCATATATATTTGTGTCTGTGATTGTTTTTATTGTTTTTAATTTCCATTTAGAATCCTCTAACAGATACCATTATACTCCTTGACATTAAAACTGAGAGGAAAGTCCTTGAAAGTGATGCTCCCATTATTTCTGGTCCCCTGATTTTGATAGCCTGGTGGTTATATAATCTTTGTCATATTATGAGATGCATAATGGATCAAGCTCTTTGACTGCCAAGGAGCATGAGAGACAGATGGGATGTGTAATGAGTGAGGCAGCTGAGGCAGGTCCTGCTCAGAGCTGGCTGGTGACGACGGTAAACTTACATCAGCACTATTTGAGCTCTATGAAAAATGCCATAAATTGAGAAATGGGGGATATGACAAAGAACCCTTAAGCCTGGAAGAACAGCTCATCTGAACCAGTGGAGCCAAGAGGGCTGAAACTAAGCTAAGTAGTTGTGTAAGGAAGGCCAGAGTCCTGCTGAATTATCTACTCACCTCTCCCATTCTCCAAGTCCTCACCTAAGTTGTCAAACATAGGCATGTATTCATTCTGTGGGTCCCATCTGTGGGTCCCAATTCAATATAACATACCCTGTCCTTGTGCTGGACCTCTGGGTCAGACTGGAGCCAGAGCAGCCAGTCAGAATGTGACGGGTTTCCTGGTTACCTGGGAACTACTAAGATTGCTCTGGAAACCAAATAACAGGAGAGAGAAGAAGAGAGGGGACAGATATAAAGCAAGGCAGGCAAAGGATGAACAGAAGGAAGGGGGATGAGGAATGCAGTAGAGGGAGGGAGAGTAGGAATGAGGAAGGAGGTAAGTTGGCTGGGGGGATCAAACATATAAAATAGGAGGGGAAAAGGGAAAGAGATATAGATAGAAAATGGGAAGAAAGAAAAGAGGAAAAAAAAGGAAGGCAGAGAGGAGACAAGAAAAAGGAATGAGGTAATTTTATTTGTTTGCTTGTTTTTTGGTACCCAGTATTGAACCCAGGGGCAATTTACCACTGAGCCACATCATCAGCACTTTTTCTTTCTTACCTTTTTTTTTTTTTTTTTTTTTGATAATAGGTCACGCTAGGTTGCTTAGGGCCTCACTAAGTAGCTGAGGCCGGCCTTGAACTTCTAAAACTCCTGCTTCAGAAGTTCCTGAGCCACTGGGATTATAGGCATGTACTGCCACACGTGGCTAGGAAGGTAATTTTAAAATATAATGGAGACAGAAGGAATAAAACAAGGAGGAGAGAAAGGAGAGATTAACAATAAAGGCAGGGAAGAAGGGATGGATCCACCTATGAAAAGCAGAGTCTAGTGTCCTGTATTCCCTCAAAGGTACCTAGAAGAAAAGAGAAGAGGGGCCTTTATTCCAAGTCTCTCTGTCCTGCACCTATAGGCTGACAGAAGCAAGATACTCCAGGAATTTTAAAAGGAAAAAGAAAAAAAAATATGCCTATTTAATGACAGAAAGAGTCATTAATCCTTCCATTGAGGTTTCCATGCAGGAGATTTCTATCCCCGCCACCCCAGGTTTTTCAGGGTGGCTGTGGCTGAGGACACATGGAAGTTTTAATAACTCCACATGGAACCAGAGCTTTAGATGTTCTAGTTCCTACCCAGCTAAGTTGTAAAAGCATGCAGGAGGAGTCAATTGGTTTTCTTTAAAAGACCTCCACAGAGAAAGTAAATGACATGCTCATTTCAGTGGGACCAGCTCCTGACCCAGGATCACTCTACTTACTAGTTTTTCTCAGCAATTCTGTATTCTGATGCAAGTGCTCATTCCTCCCTGGGCAACTTCCCTGAACTTAGTTACCATGGACTTTCTTCCTATTGATGTGCTTTATGCTAAAACCTGCTCAGAGCAGTATAGGGTGATTGTTGGATTGATTTTTTTTTTTAGCTTACTGAAGAAGGAAGAGTTCAGTAATAAACAGAAATCAAATGGTTTTGTAGATAAGACACGTTTAGAAGTATGAGTCATTGTTGTTGCTATTTTAACATAGCACTTGATTCATGAACCAGCTCATTTTATTCTCCTTTCCTCATTTCCTAGATGAACATAGGTTAGGATGTTTGTTCCCTTTACTGAAAATTGAGCACTGTAGACACATGACTGGATTTCCTTCACTGAGCTGGTTGTACCCATTTCCCAGGCTATGGCATATCGGATTTCAGGGGCCCCTTCTGAGACTTGCCCTCTGCCAGCATGGAGCCACCTCACTTGGGAAGTGATCCACATCTCCCACCATCTGCAGTCACTTGTGATTCAGTGACTTGGGGGTAAACAAAAATTGGAGCCCTGGCCCCAAGTTCTGCATGAGATTGATATTCCACAGCTCGCTGTGGGATCAAGCTTATGCTAGTCTTATCCCAAAATTGTATTTATTTTCCCCAAATTTTTCTTTCATTCCTTTTCTCTTGAACACCTGCACAAGATTCTCCATCTCAGATTCTGCTTCTGAGAACTGGAACTAAGACAAATAGAAAGCCCACAACAGATGGCACACCCAGGGACAGGAGATTCTGGAAATATTCAAATCACCATGCCAATGATACCTACCTGCCAACCCATTCCCATGTTTATGAAATGATATTTTATGAATTGCTATTGCCTTGATCGTATGTGAATAAAAACATTCAAGTTGGGGGTTCTGTGTAGACCCAAGTAAGGATCAATATATCAAGGAACTCATTTATATACTGTTAAAGCAAAGGCATTCTGGAAAAATACTTTCATGAGGTCATCTTTTACTCATTTCCTCCTTTACTCAGTTTAGAAAATACTATATTCGTACCTCAATAAAATGAATGTGTAACCCCTGAATTGAGTGGAAGAGCCAAGTACCCCCAATTATTTAATATATTTCTTTTGGTGATAACTATAAACACTTGCTTCTGCAGTATAACATTTACTGACTGCATTTTATTTCTGCTTCAATAAGAGGCTGTCAAGCACTCAGAATTTCACAAATTCACATTTCTCTGCTGACTACATTTTGCCATAAATTAATTACTGCAAGTGCATAATATTTATTTCTGCCCAAGGCAGTCTGCCCTGGTGTGTCTTATTAGCATTCATTGAAGAACATAAAAATAAAGAGTATAGTTAGCATGAAAAGATCGCTTATGCCTTCACATCTCCAGTGACAAAGATTAAATATAATTTTCTGCTTTATTTCTTGGTCGAGTTGGTGTTCTCTGCAGCCACTTTGTCTTTAAGTTGGCTGCACAAGACAAACAGCATTTATGAGAAACTGGAGCTGTGTCACCCATTCAGCACTAACAAAGTAAAAACACTGTGGGTGTCTGATCAGTTTGTGAAGTCACTGAGAGCAAGAGTCACACCTGTCTTATTTTTAAAAAAATCTAACTAATTCTGTGGTCTCTATGAATCATGCATAGTGATGTGTAAACAAGGTCTTGTAAAATGTTTGAAGAGATGAATCCAAGGGGATACAGAGAGAAAAATCGTTTGGTGGTTGGGTGAGGGGGTCTCTGGACAGATTTGGCTATTAGTGTTAAGACATGCTAAAATGACATTAGTAGACACTTTCTTGGTCTTAATTTACATCTGTGAAGCACTAGAGGATCTGAACACTCCCTTGCAAATCCAAAGTGCTATCACTAAATATTTGAAAGTGCTATCACTAAATATTTGACCACACTGATAAAATGTTTGGGGGGAAGTCAGTGGCAAGGCCCAGCATCTCTCAGGAAAACGATTCTATTCCAAACCTTTGTGTAAACCATGTTTCCATGAGAACAAACTCAAACAAGACAAATACAACTGGGTCTTTCTGTAAAAAGTACTTTAAAGCATGCTGTTCTTAGTTCCCCCAAGTGCGCATCATGAGCAAAGTAAGTGGCATTACCTGGAGCTTTTTCTGATGTGCAGAATGCTGGGCACAGCCCTAGATCTGCTTATTCTCCAAACAGCATTATCCCTAGGTGAATGCATGCCTGTGAAACGCTGAGGGTCACTACTGTAGAGGGCTGCCTGGGCCCAGCACCCCTTGACTATAGTTGTGTGCTCTCAATCCCAACCGTTAGCATCTGTGTCTCTTTGTCTCAGACCTTTTCTCCGGCTGCAAGAACTTGCATTATTTTTGCATGCTGAGAGAGAGAGAGAGAGAGAGAGAGAGAGAGAGAGAGGACTGAAGAGTATTTGCTCCCCAAGGGTTAGTCCTTAATGAATGGTCCACAAGAGAGAGTACCACATCCAAAGTCCCCAACTAGACAACTCTGTTTTCAAATCTACTCCATGGAACTGAGCCAAAGTAAAACTTCATGGGGCTTTGCCTGACACCATATACTTGCTTGATTTTCCCTTACCAGTCCCCCTTCTCACTCTCCTGTGCTTCCCTTACTTAAAACACATTCTCAAAAAAAAAAAAATAGAAAAAAAACCCTGTGATATCTCTTTGCCATCAGCATAGGAGAGATACATGCATGCCCATTTTTACTTCAGCTCTAATCACAAAAGCTGAGATATGGAATCAACTTAGGTGCCCAAAAGTAGGTGAGTGTGAATAAAGAAAATAAAGTAGTTCAGTGGTGGAGAAGTCTTGCCTATTATTCTTAAGACCTTGTGTTCAATTTCCAGCACTTCAAGAAAGAAAATACAGTACCCGTACACTGTGGAACATTATTTGATCATAAAGAAGTAGAATATTATTCAGACATAAAGAAGAATAAAATCCTGTTATTTGCAGCAAACCAGATGGAACCAGAGGATATTATGATAAGTGGAATAATCCAGAAATAGAAAGACAAGAACCACATGTTCTTTCTTATACATGGAAGCTAAAAAAAAAAAATGTTAACTTGAGTATAGATTTGTGATTACTAGAGGTTAGACCTCCAGAAGGTAGGAGTGAAGGTTGGTAAAGAATGTTGAATTTGAATTTCATCAATTCATGTATTGAACTATCACATTATTAACATGTACAACTAATACATGTTGATAAAAAATAAATTTTTTTAAATGTACTACTAAAAGAATTTCATTTAAGGATCTCTTTCTGGGAATCATGACTAAGAAACACAGCTGTCAGTGATGTGCTCAGAAATGTTTAATGACTAGCTCTGTGGAATGAAAAACATCTGATTTTTAGTTTTTACATCTTCCATGGTGTAAATACTCTCACAATTACAGAAAACAGATTTCATGCTATTAATAAATATGAAGTCAGTGAATTAGGAAGAGAAGCTCCAATAATTTACTCTCACACGCAAGCATACAACTGCATATATTCATAGCCTGTCTCATTATAATCCAATATTTTTTCAAAGGTCTCTTGAAGAGCAACTACAGCAGCATTACATATGTGTGTGTATAATTATAATTATGTACATTATATTATAGAATGCAAAGTGCAACATTCTAAAAAAATTATCTATCTGTCCAAAGTATCATAAAAAGGGCTCAAATCCATTCATCGTATAGAAGATATTAAGCAATTACTAGGTATATATCATAGATGTAGGGGCAAATGTGAAATTGTGAGTAAGGCATACATGGTGGCAGTTTATCAGTACTTTACTTGCTTGTGAGGCAAAACAAAAAACACCAACAATTTCAAACTGTTATAAATGCTATGCATGAAGCAAAGAAAGAGTCAAGATAGGGAACTGGGTGGATTTGGAGACACCTATTATAGACAGGATCACCAATAAATACAGAAGGAGAAACTGGCTATGAAAGAGTAGTAGGAAACTCTCAGGCAGATTTAACAGCATGGGCAAGTGTCTGCAGATGACAAGGAGCCTGGAATGCTCCAGTGACTAAACAGCCAACAAACAGAACCATTGTTGTTGGAGCAGATGGTGCTGGGGAAATGGGGTGGGGCAGTAAGAGATGAGACTGGGTCTTAGTGTCCAGCTCAAACCAAGCCTTGTAGGCCACAGTTAGGAATGCAGATTTTTTTTTTTTTTATTTTGTATTTTGTTCTTAATACAAAAGAAAACAAAAAACAAAAGCATAGGAAAGATCTGAATTGGGGAATGACTAACTTAAATTGGCAAGAGTGGAAGGTTGGGTACAAACTGGGAGGCAAAGCATAGCCCCAGGGACAGCTGATACTACCTTTGACCTGGGCGGTGATGGCATACACTTGGAGAAGTGAATGAGTTGAGAATCTACATATTTTGGAGACAGAATTGAGAGGATTTGCTAATGGATTCAATGTGAACATGGAAAAAAAGATAACTGAATCAAAAGTGACCCTGGATTTACAGCTCAAACAACACGGTGCATTAGAGTTGATATACTCTCTCTTCCTAAAAGAACCAGTTCATTTGAATATCTTAGTCATACCTCCATTGTTTTTACCCCTACACATATCTTCCAACTACAATGGTGACATGCTGTTTTAAAACTTTGTATTACATTATATTCTCACAGTCACCCTCAATTTTCTCCACCTAGATTTTACAATAACTTAAAGTCCCACAGATAGAGTTGAACACAAGTAACAAAGAAGCCTATTGATACCTGATGAAGAGAGATCAGCCCTAAATACTTCTATGCTACTATTTTTCTTCTTGTCTTACTTAAAGAGGCATCAACTGGCTCAGTGCAAACATACTGCATTTCCATAATTTTAACGTATATTAATATCAACAACACAGATTTGGGGGGGCCACAAATCCAACCTTTCTGATTTAGTAAGTTTAGGGTACATTTCAAGAATTTTGATTTTTAGCAAGTTACTAAATGATGGTGATGTCAACTGTCCAGAAACCCAACTTTGAGAACCACTGAGATATACTATTGACATTGTACCAAGGAGCACCCAAAATATACAGAGAGGAAGATGACATTACTAATGTATTACTTTTAATTTTTTGGTACTGAGAAATTGAATGTGGGACACTACCACTTAGCTATATCCATAGTCTTTTTTTGTTTGTTTTTTAGACAGGGTCTCCCTACATTGTCAAGTCTGATCTTGAACTTGCGATCCTCCTGCCTCAGCCTCCCAAGTTGCTGAGATTACAGGCATGCACCACCACACCAGACCCTGTATTATTTGTTAAGTGGTTTCACTCTCAATGTCATTTCTTCTTTACAAATCTCAGGTCATAAATTTCTCAATTGTTGGCCCAAGTGCCCTCTTTATACTACGTACAAAATGAGAACAGCCGCCCTTCAGAGAAGTAGAACACTCGGGCACAGTGGTGACTTCTCATTACAAGATAGGAAAACAGATGAGTTAATCAGGAAGCCCCTTCATCTCCTCAGAGGCTCATCATTCCTATTTCAGGAGCTCAGACAAGCAGTTAATCTGCTGGAAATATGGAAAATGAACTGGCTGTAACAATCTATTCACGCCAGAGGGGACCTTACATTAAAAAGCGGACGCTCATGTATTATCGTTAAAGATATCTAGGTTGTTCATTCAAGTGTTTATATTTTAATGCTGTGTTTATTGAGCCTCCTGGCCTTTCCCTTCCAGGCAGCAAAAATTCACAATAAAATCATCATATGACTGTATGCTCCTTTTTATTTTGTGAGACGGGTCCTTCGTGGATATTCTTTTATAAATCTTAGAATAGCTTGGTTAACATAGGAATTATTCTTCCCATTTTGCCAGGAAAGGGAAGCCCGCAGACATGATAGATTTTTGTGAGCTCACACAGTAAGGTGGTCATTTAAATGATGCTTCAATTTAGTTCTTTTAACTTCTCAGGCCATGAAAGGATTCATTCCATGGAGGTTGGAGAATCGATGATTCCATGAGTTGATGGAGGAAAAACCCCAATCTAGAATGTTAATAATATCCATTTTGTTTCATTATGGGATATAGTCCTTTTTCATAAAAGTTTATATCCTGAATGAAGGTATAACAAAAGTATAGTCATCCTCCAGTATCTGTGGAGGACTGGTTCAGGACACCCACCCCTCTCCACCCGCCAATGCCAAAATCCAAAAGATTCTCAAGTTCCTTCTATAAAATAACCTAGTATAGGGAAAACCTGTCTCAAAAATAATGACCTAGAAGAATAAAAGTTCACTGGATTAGACAAAGGGGAATGAAGAGGGGGGAATGGTAACAGGAAAGACAGTAGAATGAATCAGACGTAACTTTCCGATGCTCGTATAGGAGAATACACGACCAGTGAAACTCCACATTGTGTACAACCACAAGAAGGGAATCCTAATTAGAATAAGTTATACTCCATATATGTATGAGATGTCAAAATACACTCTACTGTCATGTATAACTAAAAAGAACAAATAAGAAAAAAAAATGACCTAGTCTTTCCATAGAGCCTATGCACATCCTTCCATATGCTTAAAAACCTAGATGACTATTAATACTTGATACAATGTCAATGTTATGCAAATAGATGTTGTACTGTATTTTTTTTAGTAAAAATCTATATACATTCAGTACTGACAACATTCTTTTCCTGAATATTTTTGATACAAGGCTAGTGGAATCTATGAATGCTAAAACTGGATACAGGAGGTCAACTGTATTAAACTGAAGCATATGAAGGTGCCCATTTTTGACCATTTCTAATCTATAATTTCATGAGTCAGCCTAATAAAATAGAAAACATTTCATTGGTATTTTCCATGAAGGAGACAGAAGGATGCTATGGAACGGAAGACGGTATTGGGGTCAGAAGCTCTAAATTTAAATCAGACTGACTCTGTTTGTAACGCTGAATGTCTGTGAGCCCTAATTTCAAAACTGGTGAGAGAAGAATGATCATAATAATGCCTGCCTTAGAGCACCTCTGAGAGGATGATTTGAGAGCCTCCCACTCAGCTAAGATTTATAAAATATCTATCTTGTGCATGGCACTTTTCTAAGAGCTGAGGATATAGTAGGTAGGTGATAAGACAAAGTCTCTGTCCACAGGGAACAGAATTTAGGGAAAGAGGCAGGTGCATAAATTACCTGTTGCAAAACAGTGTGGGAAGTCTAGTTGCATAACGGAAACAGAGAATTTGGTAGCTCACTCTGTAATAGAGAAAGGGCTGAGAAGTATTCAGAACTGTTAAGCAGGAAGATTATCTAGATCAGCAGTATACACAGTCATCTGGGAAGCTTTAGAAAACCACAAAGCTGTAGCTGCACCATGAATAAAGGGTTTGGGTAAGTGAAGAAAGATGAAGCAACCCTGGTTCACTTATAAATGAACAGGTTCTATGAATGGAAAGGGCTGGCCCATACTGGGACTTAATCACTTTAAGTGAATAAAAGGCAAAAGGCAGGAAGTTGTGGCTTTCTTTCCATTGGAAATATTTTCAGATTGAGTGAACCTAACAATGGTGGTGAAGAAACTTTTTGAAGTGGACAGATTTCTGTTTGGCGTCAACAATGATCCTTTCCCCCGCCCCCCCAATCAAAGCTATTAAATTAACAATTTGGGTTTGTTTTTGGGTGGGGAGGGGGAAGCCCAACTGTATCTTGTAAAGTTTTAGGCATGATTTGGTTTGTTATGATGAATTGAAACCAGAGTCTGAAGTGAGACTAGATCCCCACTTCCTAATTTCTTTCTGGGTTCTTGCCTAGAAAATTTGAAGAATAAAATCCAAGGACAATAATGGGAGGCAAGAGTAAACAGAGTAGGATTTATTTAACTAAGAAGAGAAGAACTTCTCTGATACAAGAGGGGACCTGATAGTAGGAAAAACCCATTTGGGTGTGCTAGCCTAAGGGCTTATATGGTTTTGAGGTGTGAGGATTGACAAAATCTGTTAAACAGGCATTGAAAAAGTACCGGTGTCTTTGGTCCAAATCTATGTTAAACAGTCAATGAAAAAGTATCCCACTTTGGCCGTGTCCTTTAGTCTGAGTTTTCATCTTTCCTGTAACTCCCGTTTCGGTTCACCTCCACTTTCCATTTTCCCACCACTCTGGGACCAAGGAGTTGGCTGGAAGGATCCCACAGTTAAAACTCGTGGACTTTACTTTTGCAAAAGCTCTGGAAGGGACCCATTTAATGTTTCTACACGTAAGCCTCAAGTCGTGGTCTTTACATATGAACATGACCTTTACTGGGGCCCATAAACCCTGATTGCCTGACCATTGACTATCTATTCTTATTAGAATCAGCACTGGAAATTACAGCTTGGATATTCCATCAGGTCTATTAGAGAAATTCTGTGGGTGATGTCACAACGCCCAGTGCTCTGAGCTAGGAATAGTTCCTCTATCAGGGTTCACAGTTGTCAGGGTATGTATGCATCCAGAGGCCATTAAGTTGTTCTTTTTGGACACTATCTGAGTCTATGGCATCCTTGCTCCTCCCTCAGATGGGCATATAATGGCTGAGCCAGTCACTAGACCTGAACAGGAACTACCAGGATAGGATTTAGAAGGACCAGACAGCTCAGGTCTCTGTCTTTCTTAATTTTGTTTCCTTATAGATTCTCCATAGACCAGGGGTAGAAGATGTTTCTTAACATCCAACCAATATTCAATGATTTCCTTTTGGATAATCATTTCTCCTTCTAAATTATCCCACAGAATTTAGGTGGGGCTATCTTCAGCTCCCCGTACAGGGAAGGACTTAGAATCTGGGCCAGGCCAATAATCAGATTTTACCTTCTATTGGTCAGAAAATGTCAAACAATACATAATGCTCCTTTATGCTCAATGCAAGGGCTTTTTTTTCTTTTTCTTCTTCTTCTTTTTTTTTTTTTTTAGTTGTAGATGGACACAATAACTTTATTTATTTTCATGTGGTGCTGAGGATCAAACCCAGTGTGTCTCACACATGCTAGGCAAGGGCTGAACTACAATCCCATCCCCCATGCCAGGGCTTCTGATGGACATAAGAGGAAGAAGACGCCCTCACTCAGTTGGGCAACTATAAATCTGGGAACTTGGGTGCCTGAGAGAAAACTCAAGTTAAGAGGTAAAGACAGGAAGATGAGTTCTGATGGAATAACTTGCCTCCCTAGATCTATCCAGGCCAAATGCCAGTTATTCCATAAACTTCCAGATATGAGCCAAAATTCAGTTGCACTCTAAATTGTGATTTGAAATTTCATTATTTTACTGAAAGAGTTCTTATTAGAAAACAAAATAATTCTGTCTTCAAGGATAAACCAAGTCTGCTTTGCAGATCTAAGAAAGCAGGGCATCTGCCCGAGATTGTAGCCATATCAAATAATAATGGGTAAACCTTTTCTGCAAAGGGCCAGATAGTAAATACTTTTGTCTTTGCTTGCCATGCTTCTGTAAGGCAAATACTCAAGTCTGTGGGAGGCTTTGGCCTGTGGACTTTGAGACCTGAGGCTTCTGCTATCCATTTCCAGGTCCTGTACTATAGTTGTCTTCCAATTTTTCAGAGGCTTTTGTTGCTCTATATTATTTATCTCAATTGTGAACTAAAGATACTGTGCCCAGGCCCAGGCATAGTTACAGAAGGAACCTCCATGGTCTTAGTGAAGGGAGGGATAGTAAAATGCAAACAGCAGAAGAAGAACAGGACAGTAAGTCAACATCCTCTCTCATGTTTACTGTAGCATTATGCACAATAGCCAAGCTATGAAATCAACCAAGGAGGCCACAGATAGATAAACAGATAAGAAGAAGGTGATATATAGAGACACAATAGAATATTATTCCCAGACATAATAAAAGAATGAAATCCTGCCATTTGTAGCCATGTGGAGAGAACTAAAGGACATCATGTTAAATCAAATAAGCCAGGCACAGAAAGACAAATGCCATATGCTCTCACACATGTATGGAAGCTAAAAGCTGATTTCAGAGAAGTAGAGTAGAACAGCATCAGTAGAGGCTACGAAGGCTAATGGGGAAGAAGGCTAGAAGGAAGCTGGATAACAATACACTTAGAAAAGAGGAGTAAGTTCTACTGTTCTCTAGCACAGTAGATGACTATAATCCATGATCACCTATTATGTATTTTATTAAGAATTATAAGAGAGGGGTTGGGGCTGTTGCTCAGTGGTAGAGTGTTTACCTAGCACATGTGAGGCACAGGTTCTATCCTCAGCATCACATAAAAATAAATAAAAATAATAGTAGATGGAGTAAAAAAAATTAAATAAAAGAATTAGAAGAGAGGAGTTGGATGCTTCCCACACAAAGAAATAATTAATGTTTAAAGAGAAGAAAATGTTAATTACTCTGATTTCATCATTACATATAGTATAAAAGTTTTATACTATGACCCACAATATGCACAATTATATATCAGTTTAAAAACATAAAATTTAAAAATAAAAAAAAAAAGAGGTCAGTGATTCAGAGCCAGGCTAGTCAACACGGTGGACCTGTTCAAGCATTCTCTGTGGACATCAGAAACACCTGAACAATAAAATCTCCTAAATATGGAGCCTGACAAACTCGATGGGAGTTTAGGTATTAAATTTGGTATAAAAAAAGGGGACTTAACTTTATTCTCTCACAAAGGTCGACAGGGCTTGGGACACCTAAGATATACTGACATTTGTCTTTATCAAACTTTGAGAAGACAAGCAAGCATCTAAGCCTGCTGGGGCAAGTGTGACCTCAGGGTCATCAGCATTCCTCTTATGATTACTCCAACAACAATGTGTTTCCAAATGGTATAACGGCCAACAGGTAAAAAGACCTCAAGAACCCACAAAGTGAAAAGTGGCCCAGTGAATTAGGAATAAGCCAGGAGTTTTTGACTATTCCCCAGGAAGGTAATGAGAGCTGTGGGTTGAGTATTTTCTATCCCACCATTTGACAAACTCATTTCCTAAATACCTTAATTACTCAGAATTTTGGTTATTAGTTAATGAGCTAGAAACATGGGATAAGACAATATTAACTCATGAGCAATCTGAATAATTCAATTAACATAATTAGGCTAGATGTTGCTTGGAATCCTGTTGTGATAAATAAAAATAAAAAATAAATGTTCTCCTCTCCCTTCACTGAAATAATTCAATATGTCTGCTTTAAAATCCTGAGCTTTCTTCTCCTAATATCTATAAAATAAAAGAATTCAAGGACAAACATATAAAACTGGTAGATGTCACTGTCTTTGATTAATGATTTACTCACTTCCATCTACATGCACAGAGACCAGTGAGAAGTGTCGGTAAAAAAAAGAGTGGTAGTGGGTTTTTCTCCATGTTCAAGTTAAATCCAACATCTCAGGTGATGAAAACCTGGCTTCAATACCTGTTAGAAGATAAAGGAGATCAAATCCCAGCCCTCAGGAAGCTATCTTCCAGAGCACATATTTTATTTAAGACAAATATAATCATATGCACTCAATAATGAAAATACAAGTCCATAAAAACTATCAAGATGGTGCCAATGAGAGAGAGGGAGAGGGAGAGGGAGAGGGAGAGGGAGAGGGAGAGAGAGAGAGAGATGGACCCGGTGGAATGGACAGGTACATGTTATGGTATAGATTAGGTGTCCTCCAAAAACTTTTGTGTGAGACAATGCAAGAAGCTTTAGAGATGAAATGATTGGGTTGTGAAAGGTTTAACCCACTCAGTTTATTAATAGGGATCAACTTGGTGATAAGTGTAGGCTGGTAAGATGTGGCTGGAGGAAGTGGGTCCCTGGGAGAATAACTTTGGAGTATATATTTTGTCCCTGTTGAGCAGAGCACTCTCTTGCTCTCTCTCTGCTTCCTGGTATGATTTCCTGACCTGCAACTCTACAACACACTCTTTCACCATGATATTCAACCTCACCTTGAGCCCTAAAGAATGGATGGAAACCATGAGCCCCCAAATAAATATTTCTTCCTAAAATTGTTCTTGTTAGGTGTTTTCATCACAGCAATGAAAAAGCTGACTAATACAGTAGAGGTTCCAAAGGTGGGCGGGTGTAGGCTAATCTGGAATTTGAACAGCAATAGTTAAACTGGTGAAATGGAAGTGACAAGTGTTTTAGACTGGAAAGACTAAATGAACAAAAGCACAGACAGAATACGGAGTTAGAGAATAAAACAAATGTAGCTGATTATGCTGCTGGGATGAGGGTACTAACTGGAGGGACTAGCTGGTCAGCACAAGTCAACAAGAAGAATGAAAATCTAAAAGCAGAGAAATCATTAGAATGCATTGCCCTCACACAAAGATTACTGTCTTTGGTTTGGTCCCCAAAGGATGAGCAGAAACATTTATAAGGAAGAGTCATATAATCAATTCTATTCAGACTAGTAGCAAATCTGTGATCACTAACAATATTCCCACCTTTCCTCAGCCTTTCCCACAAGGGACAACCCTTATAGCAGGTGGTTTATTGTTGACAGATATGTTAGAACAGCAGCTGGAGCCTAACGGGGCTTTGTAGATGTAGGGACTACCAAGGTGGCCCAAGGAACCTTGAGCCAGCTTTTTATTGGCAAGAGCCACATTTTTAATACTGAGGTTAGAAATGCTACAAGTAAGAGATAGAAGGTACTGTCATCTTTCACACCCTACTTCGACATGTTTCCTAGTTCCATTCAAGCTTGATAAGGAAAGGGGGGGGGTATTTGGAATCAATAATGCCAATACTCAGGCGTCAGAACTCTGGTTCTAAACCCAGGGAAGCATCACTAATTAATTATGGGATGCTTTCCAGTGGTCCTTAGTGTCCTTTTGATCTGTCCAGGCTGCTACCAACAAACAATTAACATTGGCACAGGAAATGAAGCTTTGTTGCCATCTCTGTTTTAGAACAACCCTGCAGAATGGTTTGTTATCATTGGCTTCCAGGGGACAGAAGCCCAGTGACCTGCTGTTTAACATGGTGGCCTCCATGTTTGATGTTGGGCTTTCAGGAGGCTAAAAACCAGCCCTGGCACTGTCAAGGCAAAACTCAGATGGTAAGGATAGGAAAAATCAAAGAATAGGGATCCAGAAGCCAGAGCTTAAGAATCAAAGACACACACACACTATCCCTTCTGCTTGGAATGCTCTCCCATCCCTTTCCCTTTGGCAAATCCCTCTTTATTCTTCAGATTCCAGTTTAGAAATTGCTTTCCTTGCTCAAATTCCTACCTATAAATTTAGTCACAACTTTAGTTGCAGTGATAGAATCCTATGCTTTTCTATTATGGATGCTTTTACCATCTCCAGAAATCTTATGGACATTGTAAATATCCTCCAAGGACACACATTAATGCAGCCCAACCTTATGACCAACACAGCAGATGCGCCATTTATATTTTTCAAATGTAATTAATATTAGAGGACAAAGAATGATAGAAATTGGTCAGGTAACCAGGGCAGTTAAACCAAAGGCTATGTATGTAATCAGAACACAAAGAGCTAGGAACAAGGATACTTTGAAGCCATGCCTTAAGGAGAAAATCTTTCCTATTTTTCTGCTACAGAAGGGTTCAGTTCTTTTCCCAGGATACAGCTACTTTAAAGGCTCCATTCAACATCTCTGGCAGCTTTTGATTCTTGCTGAGCAAACATAATCAGTGAATTACAATGGCATAAGAATCCAGTTTGTTGTCACGTAAACCTGTATGTGCTCTTTGGAGAGTTGTGACCTGGGTCTGAATCAAACAATATATTTTGGAAGAAAAAGAAAAATGTTTGAATCAGAAAGATCTTTGTATTACATTTTTGTTGTTTATTAGATTAGGCAGGGCTTACAGTTCTATGTAACCTTGGCCAAGTTACTTAGCCTCTTTGAGTTTCTGATTTATTCATCTGTATATACTTGGAAATCTTGTAGTTAGAATGAGATATGACATTTATCAAATCTGGCACAATTTCAGACTCATAATGAGCATTAAAGAGAGTAAAATTGCTGGCACTCAGTTTAAAACTATTAACCACACGAATTATGTACCTATGCTCCTTCAAGAGGCCAGCCCTGTGAAATGACTATTTTGTCTCTATTTGATATGTGATGAAATGAAGACTCAAAGAAGTCACCTGACTTGCATAAGAATATTCAGACACTTCTCAAAAGAAAAAATATAAATGTCCAACAAATACATGAAAAAATGGTCAACATCATTAGCAATTAGGGAAATGCAAATCAAATGAGACTTCATCTCACACCAATCAAAATGGCAGTCATCAAGAATACAGATAATTGGGGCTGGGGATGTGGCTCAAGCGGTAGCGCGCTCGCCTGGCATGCGTGCGGCCTGGGTTCGATCCTCAGCACCACATACAAACAAAGATGTTGTGTCCGCCCATAACTAAAATAAATAAATAAATATTTTTTAAAAAAAAGAATACAGATAATTGTAAATGCTGAAGAGGAGCTGGATAAAAGGAACACTTTTATTCTGTTGGTAGGACCATAAATTAGTACAACCACTAAGGAAATCAGTATGGAGGCTCCTCAAAAGACTAGGCATGGACTCTCCAGATGACCAGGCTATACCACTTCTCAGTACATACCATGAAGAATTAAAGTAATCTTACAGGAATTCATGCACACCCATGTTTATAGCAGAACAATTCACAAGAGCAAAACTGTGGGACCAGTCTAGGTGACCATCAACAGATGAACGGATACTTAAAATGATGTAATAAAGTTTTATTCAGCCATAAAGAAAAGTTAGATTATGGCATTTGCAGGAAAATAAGATAAACCAGACACCATCATATTAAGTGATGGCAACTCATAAGGTTATAAATGGAAGCTAGAGAGGGAAAAGGAAAACAAAAGTCAGGGTGGATCTCTTAAAAATCAAAGAAAGAAAGAAAAAAAAGTCAAAGAAAGAGGGACTGGGGTTGTGGCTCAGTGGTAAAATGCTTGCCTAGCATGTGTGAGGCACGGGGTTGGATTCTCAGCACCACACACACATAAATAAATAAAATAAAGGTCCATCAACAACTAAAATTTTTTTTTTTAATTTAAAAATCAAAGAGCGATGGAAGAAAGGGACCAAGTGGTGGCAGTCAGGGAAGGAGGGAAGAAGGTGCTGGGGAGTGATACTGGAAAAATTATATTACTCTATTGTGTACATGTATGAATATATGACAACAAATCTCACCAACATGTACAACTATAATGCACCAATAAAAATGAGGGAAAAGGAACTGGGGCTATACCTCAGGGGCAGAGTGCTTGCCTAGCATGTGTGAGGCACTGGTTCGATCCTCAGCACCATATACAAAATAAATTAATAAACAAAGATATTGTATATCTCTCCTCAACTAAAAAATATTTTTTAAAAAGTGAGAGGAAAAAAATAACATATGGATAATAAGAGCCAGGACTCAAACCCAGATTTGTCTGATTCCATAGCCCATGTAAATCTATTCAGCCTATACCTGTGGAATACAACTGCAAGTGTGACTCTGACCTGGTCAGCTTACGAAGCTGACATGTATAAGCCTTCAAATTATGAATGGCTTTTTAGAAAACTGTAGACAGAACCTGCATTTTTCCCTTTTTTTCCCTGGAGACAGTAGGCAAAAGTTGTAGAACTGTAATGCTTACTAGGAAGCTCTTTAAATGGGGCTCATTCATAAGGAAATCACACAAGTACCCCTATATCTTCCTTTTTCTCTGCTGCTGGAACTCAAATATGATGACTGGAGTTATAAAGTCTATCTTGGAACCATGAGGTACTCTTGAGAAAGGAGGTCACGTGAAGGATGGAGGCAAAGAAGGAGAGAATGGGCCTGGGCTCTTGATAACTGTGGAACTACCATACCAGCTCTGGATTGCATACTGCTGGACATCTTAGATGTGAAAGCAAAAAATAAGCTCTTGCCTTATTCAAGCCAATGCTACTTGAATTTTTTTCATATATGATTGAATCAAACTTCAACTAATGCAGGCTTGCACCATATTCTTTATTCTTACATTTTTCAGACTCAGGGCTAAAGTAGTATGGAGACTCCAATCATATTTTAAAACTTATGAACCATAACTGAATCAGGCAAAGTGCACAAAAGAATAGCTGGAGAATACCAAAATGACAGCACTAGAAAAATGACTACAGTTTTTGGCTCAGGAAGCATGCAAAAAAAAAAAAAAAGAACTGAAAGAAAAAATAAATACTTACCATTCTTTTCTCAAGGGAAGAGTCCCAAGACTGAAGCTCTGGAAAAAGCTTCATATTTATCTCCTCATATACCATATATATCATCCTACCACTAGACCTAATCTTTTTAGATACTTTAAGAAACAAGAGTAGTTCACTGATCTTTATGTTCTTGCAGGAACGTGATTCAAGAAGGTCTTAGGGTACTAATGACAATAGGGACAATGACATCAATGGCAAAGACCACAGCAATGGGGGTCCCATCGGAGCCAGGACGCATGCTAACTCCTTTACACCAATTTTATTCCTTGACTTTCAAAACCACCTGTGATAATCACTTACAAGTCAGAAGATGAACAGTGATTTCTACTTAGGTAAGCCGAGGAAGTAACTTCAAGGAAATAATGATAGAGCAAATCACTTCAAATTAATCTCCGATTTTCAACTGTAGAAACATTTTGGGAAACATGGTTCCTGGGCAGAAAGTACTGAGATAAAGCGGGCGGCAACCAAAAGGAACATAAAACCAGACTTCATCTCCAGGTGCTGCCTAGTGACTGGCCTTGATAGAAATAAGTAAAAGATGAGCAACTACCAAGTGTCAGATGCAGTATTTATATGATCAAGTTTAATCTCCACCCAAACTTTATGAAGTATGAAATACTTCATTCTTACAGAGGTTCAGAATGGTTAGGAAACTTGCTCGATGGCCTGCAGGAAATGACCCATGATTCAAAAACAGGGCTGTCTGATTCCAACACTATCCATCTTCCCAACCGCTTCAACCCCTCCTTTATGGGCTATTGCTTCATGAGTATATATACCATTTGGTCTTCGTTAATCCAAAGGGTGATTATCATCAAAGATGAAGCAATCAGGGGGGAAAAATTAAAGGTTGACTTAATTCAAAAGATCTAGTAAATGAATGAAGAATCTCAGTATAAGTCTTCTGATCCTAGTGCCCCCAATGTTTAGCCACTTGCTTAACCAAAAGCTTTGATTGCTCCTTTGTTCACTGTGCTAGGTACCATATATACAAAGATGAATAAGAGATGTTCCCTTATTTAAATTCACCATCTAAGAGGAGCAACAGACAGATATATAGAAAATAATGGGGCAGGTGTATAATATAAAAGAATCCAGAAACCTCTACAGGGATCTGAGAAGACCCCATTGAGAAAGATGACAATTACAATAAAATGTGGATAGAGTCTTTGGAGTAGAAAATTTTATAAGGTGTCTTCCCAACTCATAATCTGCCATCTCTTCTCTAAGAACGAGACCCACCACCATCCCCCACAAATAAGTTCCAAGGGACAATATGTGTATCTTTTTTTTGTATATCAACTGACCATCTCTAATTATTAATTTTTTTTGTACCAGGCATTCAATCCAAGGGTGTTACATCTCCAACCCTTTTTATATTTTACTTAGAGACAGGGCCTCACTAAGTTCCTTAGGGCCTCTCTAAGTTGCTGAGGCCGACTTTGAACTTGCAATTCTCCTGCCTCAGCCTCCTGAGCCATGGGAATTACAGGCATAATTCAGCCACCATGCCTAGCTGATCAACCCTAATTCTATTAAGGTTAATCACTTACCCTAAGTTAAACTGGTGAGATTCTCTCCCCATAGAACTGAAACCTAGAGAAATATTTGGAAATAGAATCAGATTTCTAGACCTAAAGCCCCCAGCCTTGTGCTTTTGTAATTCCAGAAGCTATTTAGAAATCTGCCCTTCTAGAGCAATAATCTATCCTAAAGTATCCATTCCTTTCCTAAAGTAGCTTAACATAGATTCCTATGTTTACAACCTTTCAAAACAGTAAATACTAGAAGATGAATAAGGAGCTGGGCATGTTGGAACACACCTGTAATTCTACTTACTCTGTAGGCTGAGGTGGGAGGATTGCAACATAGAGGGCAGCCTGGGTGACTTAGGGAGATCCTGACTCAAAAAATTTAAAAAGGTTTGGGAATATATGTAGCTCAAGGTAGAGTGCTTGCTTAGCATGTGTGAGGCCCTGGATTCAATCCCCAGCACTGGTGGTAGGGGTGGGGAATGAATAGGTGCTAAGGAACTTTCAGAGAATACACATGTATTTATTTGCAGAAGCAGTTAAAGATGCATAACAAAATGTCCAAATGTTTTCCCCACCATTATTTTGGAGGTAAGATATATGAAGCATGTCTTCTGTTCACAGAGCCCATTCTGCTTGCTTTCTTCCTGGGGGCTGAATAGTATTATCTTTCACAGGCCCCTCCAGATCACCTCTGGACTACTTACCTCCCTGACTCACGAGGCTAGCATATATATGTGGGCCACACAGTTAGGCTTGGCTACTGGATCCATCAGCAGGAGATCAAAGGAAGGAAATGAGGAATATTCAGGGTACTGATTCCCTGGGATGCTTCCCTGCAGAGTTTCCATGGACCTGAACACAGGGCATGTTCCTTTCAGGCAGCCCTCCATACAACCCTCCATATCTTTCTCTTCATTTTCTTTTCTCTAGGTTTTGGTAACCATTCTTTCCCCATTTCTCCTTCAGGTATATCCTGTTTGTAGCCTCTGTGTCTACCCCTCTCTTTCAGTTTCTCTATCACTTGGCCAACTCCTAGTAAAAGTCCCCTTAAAAATTCTCTTTAAATGACACAATTTATGTGCTATCTGCTCCCTGACAGAACCATATTCAAAACAGAATCCCTCTAATATCTTCATGTGAAGACCTGTGTATGAGAAATGAGCTCCCTTTACAGCTCTCTACCTCAGGACACAGTCCTACGTATAATGTCCTCTTTAAGGATTATCCAGGGGAGTTCTAGGGTTATTGCAGTCATAAATAAACATGTTAACAGCCACCAGGAATCAAGAGTTTCCTCAAGAAACTTTGTTGTGCAAACTAAGATGAAGGATACTTAACAACAATATGAAAGGGAAGACGGAGCACTTGGGTAATAATAAACAAAGCAATAAGCCACAGGCAAAGTCCAATAAGCAGAGAAAAGCAGCAGCCATGCTTACCTTGGGATGGGAGATCAGGGCCAACTGGATAATAATTTGAATCTACTTTAGAAATCAGACACAATTGCTCAGGCTGCCTGTAGGGTAAAGAACAGAAAATGGAAGGAACCTTAATTCAAACCAACTCTTCAGAACATAGTTTGAGACAGGCTAATCACAAAGTCCCTCCTAACTGCGTGTACTGCAGTTATTGTTTTACATTTATAGACATTATAGAGTTATTAATACTGCCACTTTTATAGGTATTAACTTTAACTGATGCCTGATTGATTTTTTCATTTTTAATTCATTTCTCCATTTGTTTGTTTAGCTAGCTACCCACCTACCCACTTATCTACCCATCTACCCTTCCATCTATCTCTTCATCCATCCATTTATCCATTCATCCACCATTCATCCACTCATCTACCCTCCTATCCAATCATCCATCCATCCATCCATCCACACATCCAACAAATGCCAAAGCACCTACAGAGTATGAAGCATGGGGTTCTATGTGGAAGACGCAAAGAAAATCAAGAGACAATCCCTAAACACAATCAAGTTGAGCAGACAAAAAGAGAAATGAACAACCTAATTAAATGAACAAACGAATGGTTCTGAGACACTGTGATGAGTGAAATGAAATGCACAGGATGAGCAGAACATGGAGGAAACAAATACAGCACAGAATCTGAGGATCCTTGGGGACAGTCAGGGAAAGCTTCATGGAAGAGGTGGTATTTAAGCTGAATTTTAACATCAAATCTTGTTTAACAAGTGAAAGATGCAGTATAGATTATATGCATCTTTAAACAGAAACTTCCAAAAGAGCACAGTTTTCTTCACATCCTTTAAGCAACTCAATGCCTTAAGTAGTACCCAGGGGCTGAAGTACCCTCATTCTCTTTCCAGCATGGAGCTCGGTTGCTAGGCAACCACCACTGAGTTACATCTAGCCTCATTCTCAATTAATTTGGGAGAGATTTTGTTTTATAAAATTCATACCCTTGGAGCTTCATTTTACAAAGAAAAGGAAAGTGCTTCAGGCCTCTCCTAATTGCGAATTTCCTACCTTTTTTTTTTCAATCAAATCTCCACTTCCATTCAGACCTTAAAAAACACTCACACCCATTGTTGTAAAGGAGAACTTGTGCAAACATTTTGAAATAAAATGATCTCAGATCCTCCTGTTAAACTTTTTGAACTCTCTTGGGAAATAGTTGATTAGAATGAGTTTTGAGTGTCTTTTTAAAACAAGGAGATTTAGCTCACATGGGAGAAATGTATTTTGTAATTATTGCATCTCCTACTTAAACTGCCTCCAGCTCTGTTACCCACATAATACAGATATGAAGTCATAGATTAGCAATGTATTTCAGAAGTTTAGTCCCTCAAATGTTTAATGATGATATGAAAGCATTCTAGTAATGCACAATGGAGAATATTTTTTCAGTTCTATGAAATGCTATTGAATAATTATGTGGAATAGATATTCTGAATTAGAAATATCTCCAAGAAAAATGCAGGATACTAAACAATCTTTATAGTAGAAGCTTATTAGTGGGGGAGAAGGGGCAGTCATGCTCATTTATTCATAAATGTTCAGAAGGAGACAAAAGATTATGCCTCTTTGTGGTAAATTCCTCTACTTTGATTGAGGACAGAAATGGAATTTCACATTCCCTATTGAATCATTTACAGGAGTATGCATTTGAACAACTAATGTTTCTAGGACTCTGCAATGTGTCTATTTAAACCACTAAGCATTAAATGTATATGTGCATACATGCATATGTCAAGCATATCTCTTTCTATGTGTGTTATGCCTATTGCCCCACATTCTTCAAAATATAGGGGCCAAGGTTTTTCCCAAGCATTTGGAAATACTCCTACCTAAAGGTTGTCTCTAAAACTCTGACAAACTAACTGATTTACTCAAGCAAATGTCTGCCTGCCTGCCTGCCTTTTTGGTTTTAGTTCCAATTACCAAAAGTAAAAGGCATAGGAACAAAAGGTAGAAATCAATATGAGACTCCCAACATGCAAATGCCAATTGTAGCCAAGTTAACATTCTATTAGAGTTTTCTTTAAATTTCTCGTTTTTAATTAAAAAGAACCACGAAGCTAAGCCCATCTCTCTCCATCCTTCTTGACCTCTTACACAAACACCAGTATGTAGCTACTGCTCCAAAGTTGATGATTGTCATCCTTGGGCAGGTTTTATATTTTTCTTAAACACACACACAAGATCTAGTATTGACTGCTAATTCTCCATAGTGTGTGTAGATTTTATCAAAGTATACAAACCTGTTTTTCCTGGACTGGACTTCCATTAGATTTTTATTCCATGCATTGATTTAAATCACCTAATTAAATCACCATTATCATCATGATAGAGTCAAACAGAAGATGTACAGAAATACAAGGACTGTAGGTCAAAACCACAGTTGGAACTCTAACAGTGTTAGAGTTTACCTCTCTCTAACAGTGCTCAGCAAATGACTTCTGCCAAACCAGATAGTAAAAATGTTCTTCTTTGAAGGCTACCACATCTCTATGGTAACTAGTCAATTCTGCAGTGGTAGATCAAACGCAGCCATAATATGTAAATGAATGGCCATGGTTGTATTCTGATAAAACTTTATTTGTATCAGAAGGCAATAGGCATTTTGTTTGTCTGTTTTTTTGCAAGCAGGGTATAGTTTGTCCACCTCTGGTCTGTAGGAGTGAGGAAGGAGAAAGGGATTGGGTGTCTCCTGTCTCTATATTCAGAACCCTGGAATTGGTAGGGCTGATCTGAGAGGACACCTTCCTTCCTAATGCTTCAAATACATCCTTCTTCAAGTCCTGTTTCTCAGAGGAAGATAAACCCCCATACCTGGGAAGCATTCTGTGATTAAACTTTTAAGGGCAACTATGTGCCAAGCTAGGACCCAGTACCAAAGGGTAGGTAAGCCACTGTGTCACTGTGGAAAGACAGGCTTCAGGGATATGACTTCCAACTTTGTCACTGTCACCTGTCTGCTCTCAGGTAAGACATTTACTCTCTCTGGGACTCAGTTTCCCTCCTACAAAATCAACATCTTGGGCTGTATTATTATTATTACTATTATTATTATTATTTTGGTACTGGAAATTGAATCCAGGACTGCTTTATCACTGATCTATATCCCCAAATCTTTTTATTTTTTTTAATTTTAAGACAGGGTCTCTCCAAGTTGCTGAGGATCTCACAAAATTGCTGAGGCTGGCCTTGAACTTGTTATCCTCCTGAATTAGCATTCAGAATCACTGAGATTATAAGCATGTATTACCACATCATGCAGGGCTATATTATCTGATGTTCTTAAGGACCCCAAGGTCCTATAATGTTTGTGATGGCATAACTAAATAAAATCTAGTAAAAATCCCCAAATCTTTTCTACTATAATGTAAGAGTCTTCTCTGGGAACTTTCTAGAAGCATTTCCAAAAGGACAAATGATTTATTTAAATTTTATCAGTTTCTCTTTCCCTGCCTACTAGTTAGCAGAAAAGTAATTAAAGGCAGATGTTGGAGAATGATCAGGAAGGTAAAAGGATTTAAAGTTCAGCCAAAGGAACTGGGATTGGAGGAACCCAGGGGAGAGAGGTTGCTTAGTGATAAAAGAGAAAATCCACTACGGGTAAGAAACCTGGCTTTTAATAAAAAGACAGATGGAAATCGTAAGTTGCAGCACATTTGTTCATCAGAGAGAAAGAAATGCTAAAAGGAGGATGCACATTCAGTTTAAGCCAAAAAAAAAAAAGTTCTTTCTCTGAATTATAGATTTCTAAAAATATAGCATTTGCTAGAGAGCATCCTAACGATACACATGTCCAAGAAGACTGGCTTGAGGGAAAATAGAAGAAGTGAAGGAAGAATTGGATTGAATTTCTGAGCTGAAGCCCTCTAGTCCTGACATTCTGTGACTATATCAATACAGGCTAGACTTTGGAAATGCATTCTAAAGGCCTGACTGATTTTTGTCTAAAGCTTACTAATATATCTGCATTTCCGGAAATATCTAGCTACTAAGAATTGTCTCAGACAATGCAGAGTTGTTTTTTAAAAAAATATTTATGCTGGTCTCTAATACCTACATACACAAGATCTAATATTGACTGTTAATTCTCCATAGTGTGTGTAGATTTTATCAAAGTATACAAACTTTGTCACTGTGGAAAGACAGGCTTCAAGTCCTGTTTCTCAGAGAAGATAAACCCCCATACCTGGGAAGCATTCTGTGATTAAACTTTTAAGGGTAACTATGTGCCAAGCTAGATGCACAGTAGGTGCTGACAAAGATTTATTGAGGGAATGAGAGGGGAAAAAAAGGGAAACAGAATTATTCTATTAAAGGTTAATGAAAGTTCAATCTACCTAATAATGGAAAGAGAACTAGTTAATGGCTTATATGCCCCCAGATACATTTGAAGTTCTGGCTTCTCTGCTTTCTCTCTCATATCATCTCATGTGGTCATTCCAGCAGCTGCCTGCATTGAGGAGTCATATATTATAGTTTGGATTTGAAACGCCTCCAAGAAAGCTCATGTGTTAAAAACATGATCTCCGAAGTGGCAACATTCAAAGGTGGGGCTTTTAAGCAGTGATTGAATCATAGGGCTCTTGAGTTCATAAGTGGATTAATCTATGTGATAAATTAATCTATTGACAGCTGAATGGACTTCTGGGAGGTGGGACCTAGTTGGAGGAAGTAGGTCACCGAGGGCATGGCCTAGGGGACTACATCTATCCCTGGCCACTTCCCCTCTCAGTCTGTCTCTCTCTCTCTGCTTCCTGGCTGCCATGAGCTGAGCAGTTTCCTTCTGCCGTGACCTTCTGCCACGATGTTTCTGCAATGGACTTGGCCAACTATGGACTGAACCTCTGAAACCCTGAGCCAAAATATATCTTTACTCCTCCAAGTTGTTCTTGACAGGTATTTTAGTCATAGCAATAAAAAAACCCTGGAGAATGTATCATGCTAGCCTAATAGATTTATTCATGAAAATATATGGGATGGTTATGTGAGGTATGTGCCCACACAGCAAAAGCAGGATTCTCAGGAGGTCAGAGCATTTAAGAGGGCAACACAGCTTGTGGTTCTGATCTGGGATGCCTGGGTATGTACATAAAGGCTTCTGGTCAGCCTCTAGCCTCCATAAACTCTGCTTGGATTGCTGTAGTTTTGATCTGGAATGTTTGATATGTTAAAGACTCCCACCCCAGCTTGATGCTATTAGGAGATGGTGGAAACTTTAAGAGTTGGGGCCTAAGGGGAAGCTGCAGATCACTGGGAGTGTGCCCTTAAAGGGGATTATAGACCTTGATCTCCTCCTTTTTCTCTTCTGTGTTCCAAGCATAAGGTAAATGTTTTGCTCCACCATGATGTGATGATGCATTACCACAGGCCCTAAAGTCCCAGGTCCAGTCTTCATGGAATAAATCTCCAAATCGTGAGTAAATGAAACTTTTCCTCTTTGTAAGTTGATAATGTCAGGTATTTTGTTATAGCAACCAAAAATTAACACAAGAACTCACAGTGAACAAGGATAGATATATGACCAATGTGCCAGATATATGGCTCACAGATCTCACATATAATAAGGAGAACCAATCCAAAAGCCCAGAGCTGCAGACTTCTAATTTCAGATGCCCAATGAATGGCAATAATAAGACTGAGCAATGAATTTGATTCATTTTGTCTCATGTTTCTACACAAAGAACATAAATCCCTATCCCAGAAGCACCTGGACCAAACAGGTCATCTGCCAGGTCTACAGTTTTGGCAATTAGAAATGAGTATTATTATTATTATCACTGTATTTTCTATAGGGGAAAAAGATGAGCAAAGGAGGATCAGAATGCCAAGTCTAAAGCCACTGCCTCCATGGAAACCTAATAGCACTAAATGATTAAATAAGACCCTTTGACACTGTTCCTTAAGAACAAATGATGGCTGGGTGCTTTGTTTGATCAGCCTTTTGTTTTATGATTTTTAGTCTTTAAATGAATGTGATCAAGAGGGATTCTCTTAGCTCCCCTTCAACCTTGAAACAACCCTAAAATATTTTCTTATAATACTGGACAGGCTGGTAGAGAACATGAACAGCATTCATTGATGAACTTCTTTTCCAAGGGCTGAGGTTATGCTTGGCACTCGTTAGATGACTGTATTAGGTTTGATGCTAATAACTGCACCCCAGGAACCTATTTTACTTCCCATTCCTCCCCCAAAGTACTCTTTTACATTACCCTTTAGTTCAAAGGAAAGCTGGTGCATCACAGACACCATAAATGAGATAAAGGATAATTTGTCAGACTAAATCCCTAAGCTAAAAATTAAACAGTGAACACTGTAGGAGCTTTTTATGGTCATCAGTCCTTACGGTGACTGGAGAGACATAAATTAAGATTCTAAAAGTGTAGCTGTCACTGAGGAAGAGACCAGATTCTGCCTAAAAGAGAGAATCTCCTGGTGTAAAATGGAGAGGACATCAGCCTTGGTTTTTCAAAAGGAAATTCAGAAATGAGCAGGAATTTTAGAAAGTGAGACAAGTGCAGCTGGCCTACACAAAGTCCTGAGAAAATGCAGTTCAGATTATATTCGTTTGTGCTTCACCTTGCCCTTCCCTCACCTCTGAATTTCTCTCCTAACCCCTCACAAATGGTGAGGCCTGACCAGCACAGGCCTGCAATCCCAGCATCTCAGGAGGCTGAGGCAGGAGGACCTCAAGTTCACGGACAGCCACTGTGATTTAGGGAGGAAACCCTAAACAACTTAGTAGACCCATCTCAAAATAAAAAACAGGTGGGCTGGGGATATAGCCTACATTGGTAGGGTGCTTGCCTCACATGTATAAGGCCCTGGGTTCAATCCCCAGCACTACCAAAGTAAAAAATAAAAAAATACAAAGGGCTGGGGGTGTGTCTCAGTGTTAAAGTGCCTCTGCGTTCAGTCTCTAGTACCAAAAGAAAAAAAAAAAACAGTAAAAGAAGCCTGAAGAGATTATAATGATAACAACCATTCCACCCCCATCCAGCCTGGCACTATCCCCTAGCTCATTCTAGCCAGCCACCACCACCCCAGGCTCTGACTTTTCCCCCCCAGTAGGCCCGGGCCCCAAGGGCAGCTATATTTGCTGATTCCTCTGCTTGGGATACTCCTCCTGCTCCCCTGAGGTTGGATCACCTGGCTCACTCCCTCTTCCTGGACTCTTCAGGTCTTTTCTCAATGGTCTCCATGAGAATTTCCCAGACCACCATATTGAAAATAGCAACTCCTGCCCCCATGCCTGCCCACCCTCTTTGCAAGCTCTTTTCTTCCACTGAACACTTTCTAACACATCACACACCTTATTCTTTTATTGTGTCTTCCCCACCCCTATCCCTCCTGAATGTAAGCTCCCTGTGAGGGGTGGCTGTTGTCTTTTTGAATGCTGTGTTCCTGGTGCCCCAGAATAGTCTTGGGCACATATAGTTGAATGAATAAAAGAAAGAAAACAAAGGTCTGACTCAGGGAAAGAAAATAAGAAAAACACAGTGCAGGATGGAAAAGATCACTTTCAAAACCAAAAAGGGAACTCCAAAAGGTGAGAGGACAAAAGAGCCAGAGAGATTTTGAGGGATGTACAGAAAGAACAGAGCAAGATAAATTGCCCCTGCTGTTCCTGCTGTCTCGCTTGGCATGGGGGCTTATCTCCTCATCTCCTGACCTTTAAAATAAGCCTGTCACAACTCAGAAGCTCTGTCAGCACAGAGTGGTGAGAAAAAGTTATTCTCTGGGCTGCAGAAGTTGTGAACCGGGCTATAACAACTGGTAGGGATTTGGCAATGGCTAGGTGAGGCCAAGAAGATCTTGGTCTACTAACCACTGCACCATACTGCCACTACATTTGGTAGGAAAGGAAAAAAACCAAAACAAAACAAAAACAAAAAACAAGAAGCCAAGAGCATAAGCCTCTTTATGCCAAATGACAGATTTATCTGAAATTTCCATTACATGAAAGAAGAGAATCACATGTATGAAATCTTGGCTGTTCCCTGAAAATCTAAAATGAGCAAAATATGGGCTTCTTGAAAACATATGAATCTATAAGGACAAAGATAATTGAAGACCAGAAAACATAATAGAAAAAGCCAGACACAGTGGCACGTGCCTGTAATCCCAGGGACTCTGGAGGCTGAGGAAGGATCTCAAGTTCAAGGCTAGCCTCAGCAACTTAATGAGACCCTAAAATGTGATACCTTTCCTTATTATAACATGTCTGAGGCTGATATGCCTCTTAGAAATGGTAGTCTCTCATGATTGTCATTTGCATAAGATTGTCATTCTTAACCATTCATTAGAGTAGGTTATCCTACAGATTACATGTTAGGTGAAATGAAATATGGAAGCAACACAGAAAATTCCAAATGTCAAAAGTTTGTTGAGGGCAAGGCCAAGGAGAGGAAGCCAAGCTGCCCTGCAGAAGTCCAGAAGGAGCTGAGGATTTGGAGGCACCTTATGCTATCAGGTCAGGTGGAGAGCAAGGCCAAAGGGAATTGTGGGCTCTCCCAGGTGCCTGAGAACTCCCACATCAGTGCTGTCAAGACAATACCCTTCTCTCCCCACTCAGTCCACAGATTTATGCTTTGGATAAGATTTCCAGGTGAAATCCAGAAGGCCCAGTGAAATCTGAATTTCAGATAATGAATAACTACATGGGATCTGCTCAAATAAAAAGTGTTTCTTTCTCATCTGAAATTCAAATTTAACTGGGCAACCTCTACTTTTTTTCACTATAGTAAAATTGAATCAGAAATGTTCTTCTTTTTTTTTTTCTTTTGAGGTGCTAGGGATGGAACCCACAGAGGCCAGGCAAATGCTTTCCCACTGAGCCATATCCTCAACCTCAGAAATATTCTAATTCATGAGATGCAAACTTTGTAAAAACTGGGGAAGAGGCATAGAACTAACTCAAGGGGTTTAAGTCCAACTGTATTGAATAAGGATGCTTTACAATTTATTTTCAGAAACATGGGGAGTTAGGTCCACCCTGTCCACCTAATCACTACCACCCAAGGAAAGAAAGCCAGGGGTTGTACTCTGGGGAGGAATTCTTGGAGACTCTCTAATGAAACAACTGGTCAACTTGCCTAATGACTATTCAGAGAATCCCACCATCCTAGCTCTTCCCTCTTCCTGCTTTCTCATACATATGGGACTCACACACACATATCTGCCTCACTCTTAAAATTGGGGGACAGGGCTGGGGATGTGGCTCAAGCAGTAGCGTGCTCGCCTGGCATGCGTGCGGCCCGGGTTCGATCCTCAGCACCACATACAAAGATGTTGTGTCCGCCGATAACTAAAAAATAAATATTAAAATTTCTCTGTCTCTCTCTCTCTCACTCTCTCTTTAAAAAAATAAATAAATAAAATAAAATAAAATTGGGGGACAACAAAAGAACATCAGACATTCAAATGAAGCCTGTAATAAGGTGGGACACAGTAACTGGTAATAAAACAACAACCAAAAAAATTACATAAAATATAATGCAAAGAAGTAGAAAAGAAGCCTGAAAGATAACTAATACAACGTGCGTACGTCAAAAATTTGCTCCCCAAATGTAGGCTCTCTCTTCACCTCATTGATTCTTTTGCCAAGAAGAAAATTTTTAGTTTGAGTCCATCTGATTTATTAATTCTTGATTTTATTTCTTGCGCTTTAAGAGTCTTGTTAAGGAAGTTTGGGCCTAATTCAATGTGATGAAGATTAGGGCCTACTTTTTCCTCTATTAGGCACAGAGTCTCTAGTCTAATTCTTAGGTGGTTGATCCACTTTGAATTGAGCTTTTTACATGGTGAGAGATAGGAAGTTATTTTCATTTTGCTGCATATGGGTTTCCAGTTCTCCCAGCACCATTTGTTGAAGAGGCCATCTTTTCTCCAATGTGTTTTTGGCACCTTTGTCTAGTATGAGATAACAGTATCTATCTGTCTCTGCATCAGAATTCTATTCAGTACCATTGGTCTACATGTCCATTTTGGTGCCAATACCATGCTGCTTTTGTTACTATAGCTTTGTAGTATAGTTTAAGGTCTGGCATTGTGATGTTTCCTGCTTCACTTTTATTGCTAATGATTGCTTTGTTGATTCTGCATCTCTTATTTTTCAAATGAATTTCATGATTGCTTTTTCTATTTCTATAAGGAATGACGATAGGATTTTAATTGCAATTATAATGAATCTGTGTAGTGCTTTGGGTAGTATGGCCATTTTGACAATATTAATTTTGTTCATCCAAAAGCATGGGAGATGTTTCCATCTTCTAAGGTCTTCTTCAGTTTCTTTCTTCAATGTTCTGTAGTTTATATTGTAGAGGTTTTTCACTTCTTTTGTTAAGTTATAGAGCACGAATCTTCAGGATATATAAATAACTCAAAAAACTTAACACCAAAAAAAACCCCAACAATCAATAAATGAACTGAGGAGCTGAACAGATACTTCTTAGAAGAAGATATAGTTTTGATCAATAAATATATGAAAAAATGTTCAACATCTCTAGTAATTAGAGAAATGTAAATCAAAACCACTCTAAGATTTAATCTACTGCTAGTCAGAATGACAGTTATCAAGAATACACACAATAATAAATGTTGGCGAGGATGTGGGAGAAAAGGCACACTACTAATACATTGCTGGTGGGACTGTACATTGGTGCAACCAATGTGGAAAGCAGTACAGAGATTCCTTAGAAAAGTTGGAATGAAACCACCATTTGACCCAGCTATCCCACTCCTCAGTCTATCCCCAAAGAACTTAAAATCAGCATGATAGTGACACAGCCACATTAAAGTTTATAGCAACTCAATTCACAATAGCTAAATTGTAAAGCAAGGTAGATGCCCTTCAATAGATGAATGGATAAAGAAACTGTGGTGGTGGAGGGGTACCTCTAAGGTATTTGCATAGCCTCTATTGGTCTTGAAGCCAAGGAGGTTTTGGTCTGGCATTGCAAAGTATTTTGTGGCTTATTGTGCAAAGCATGTGACCTCAGTCTTTGCTTGGCTATAGAGGCTGCTCTGTAGCTCTGGAGTTGGGTGCTACCCATTGGGCTTGGACAGCCCACCCCCTGCCTTATTTGGTGAAGAATATTCTGAAAAAGCCTTTGTGTATCCCCAATATAAAAATAAAAAACACAGGCTCACTCTCTCTCCTTCCAATTTAGCTATTGTGGAATCAGGACCCTTAATGTCGAAGAGCCATCCTGCCCTCATTCCAAAATTATTTCTGTGTTGTGTGATTTTTCATTGTGTTTTGCAGCCAGCTCACTACGCGTAGTGGAACACAGCATGCCTTGCCTGCATGGGTAGCAGCCAAGAGTGGGGTCTATACACAACGGATTATTACTCAACATTAAAAAGAGAATAAAATTATTGCATTTGCAGGTAAATGGACAGAGTTGGAGACTATCATGCTAAGCGAAATAAGCCAATCCCCAAAAACCAAATGCTGAATGTTCTCTCAGATTAGTGAATTCTGATTATAATGGCTGGGAGGGGGATGGGAAAAATGGAGGAACTATGATTGATTGGGCAAAGGGGAGGGAGGGAAGGAGAGGGGACATGGGGGCAGGAAAGATGGTGGAATGAAACGAACATCATTACCCTGGTACTTGTATGACTGCTCATATGGTGTGACACTACACCAGAGAAATGAAAACTTGTGCTACAACTGTGTACAATAACTCTAAATGCATTCTGCTATCATATATACCTAATTAAAATAAATAAATTATTTAAATTATTAAAATTAATAAAAAATAATAAATTATAAAAAGATAACTAAATGTTAGAGGAAAGACAAGATATTGCATTTATGAAAGAAGAAAATGCTATCTTGAAGAAACAAGAAGAAGATAAGAAAATGCTCTTAAAATTTTAAAATTGTCAATATTTTAAAAAGAAAAACAGCAGGCTGAAAGATATTGAAATATCTCACAAAATAAAATGACATACAGATAGAAAATTGAAATGAAAAATAAGAATATTGATAGTAACTGAAAGAGAATAAAAATAGAGGAAGCAAAAACATCAGAGAATGTAAGATTATTATCTAGAACCAAAAAGCATGAATTCCTGGCCTTTGGAGGGTCCATGTAATACATGCATCAAAAATGGAAACAGAGCCTCAAAAGGCCTTTCGAAACCAACACTGGGGACTCCTAAAGAACTGGATGGGTGATGAACATCTGCCAATGTTTGGATCTTGAATGTCTCCCAAAGCTCTTGGTACTACTGGGAGATGGTGGAACCTTTAATAGGTGGGGCCTAGTGGAAGAAAGTCAGGTCTCTGGGTAAGGGAGGAGGTGTCCTTGAAATGGATATTGAGATCCCAGCTCCTTCCTCTCTTTCTTTTGCTTCTAGGCTACCATGAGATTCAGCAGCATCCTCTGCCATGTACTCTCCACCATGGTACACTACTCCTTTACAGGCCTGAAAGCAACAGGCCAACAGACTGTGGACTGAACTCTCTAAAACCAGGAGCCAAATAAATATTTTCTCCTTATAAGTTGATTATCTAAGATATTTTATAATATTATTGTGAAGTTGACTAACACAGCATCTAAGTTATGGTCCAGCAGCAGACAGGTACCATATTTCAGGAAAGCCAGACTGAAGTGTGCAGACTGAGATTCCCCACCCAGATCAGGACACTTAACCTGACCTACTGACGGGGCAAGGAAAAGAGTTGCGGAGGGTGCACAGACTGCAAGGGGCTGGAATCACTCTGAGCATCTGTCTACACAGCCTTCACTCAAGTGAACAATGCACTTCCCTTGGGTCTCACATTCATACAGTCAGCCTCATTTGCAAGAACTTGAGGTCAGGATGCACAGTGAAGGTCTGGGACTTCACACCTGATTATGTAAAAATGACAGAAGAAATGAGCAAGATTTTACAGCACTGAAGCCTCCAATGTCCTCAGGATATTTACAAATAAATATCTATTTGTAAATGCTATTTAAATTTGGAAATCTCACCCAAAAATCTAGATTTCTGGCTAATATCTAGGCACACAAAGACCTGACAACAGCAGGCTCATCTGACAACAGACTGGCTAGGGTATGCTATTCTAACTGGCCACAATCTCCACCACTCTTTGTTGTTCCCAGATCTGAGGTGAACTGTCCATTGCTCTCCATCACTGGAAGGACATTCATTTTATTTTGGTAGAGATAAGTAGAAAGTGAACTTTCCCCCTTTAACCTGGTCAGTATTCCTCATTGTGTTAGTCACATTTCTATCACCATGACCAAAATACCTGGCAAGAAAAACCCAAGGGAGGAAAAGTTTATGGTGGCTCATGGTTTCAAAGGATCAGTCCATGGTTGGCCAGCTCCATTGCTCTGGGCCTGAGGTGAAGCAGAATATCATGGGGGAAGGGTGTAGCAGAATAAAGCTTCTTAGCTTATGGCAGCCAGGAAGTAGAGGGGCTGGGGTGGAGAGAGAAAGAAAGGAGCCAGAGACAAATGCACCCCTCCCCAGTGTAACTGCCTACAGTTACCTTCTAGTAATCCATCCAAATTATTAACCCATCAGGTGAATTAATCCACTAATTAGGGCATAGGTGTCATAATCATTTCACTTCTTGCATTAGCACAGGTGCTTTTGGAGGGCACCTCATATCCAAACCATAATAGTCATACTCATCATTAACTTCACTCTTGTAGAAATGTTATTTGCCATCTTTCCTTGGCAAACTATCACTGGAAGGACACAGCATGACAAATCACTACTACTCAATACTTACCACCTTAATTCTACACCACAAAGACAATTTTATTTAAAGCACAGCCATGGAAAAGGGTTGTAGAAATTCTCTGACCAGTCAATTATTCTGGTCCTCAGTTTCTTTCTTCAAGAGGGATATTATGATACTAAGTTGCTAAAATTCTGGTAAAGATAAAAGACTACCAATCTATTTCTGTGGCTAATGGAAACTTCAAATTTCCATTTTTTAAATTTAAGCTCACTGGGCATGGTAGCCTATAATCCCCGTGGCTCGGGAGGCTGAGGCAGGAGGATTGCAAGTTCAAAGCCAGCCTCAGCAATGGAAAGGCACTAAGCAACTCAAGTGAGACCCTGTCTATAAATAAAATACAAAATAGGACTGAAGATGTGGCTCAGTGGTTAAGTGTCCCTGAGTTCACTCCCCAGTATCCCCCCCAAATTTTTTTTAAAATTTTTTTTAATATTTATTTTTCAGTTATCGGCGGACACAACATCTTTGTTTGTATGTGGTGCTGAGGATTGAACCCGGGCCGCATGCATGCCAGGCGAGCACGCTACTGCTTGAGCCACATCCCCAGGCCCCCCCCCCCAAATTTTTAATGTTTTTCTAATTATTTACCCTAAGTCAAGCATGTGACCCCCATTTCAGGCACAGTATGAAAACCCTGATTTATTCTTTCTCTCTCTCTCTCTCTCTCTCTCTCTCTCTCTCTCTCTCTATATATATATATATATATATATATATATATATATATATATATATATATTAATTCTGAACATAAAAAAAGGAAAGGGACAACAATTTATGGTTCTGCATCTTAAAGAAATTTCATATAACAGGCTCAATTCTTCTATCTTAATATAACGACCTTTCACAAACTCAGTTGAGGGTATCTTTGAGAATTAAGGAAAAAAAAGATCAATAACCTGATATTACCGGTAGCAGCTGTGGAAAATTTATCAAGAGCATGACATGGTTATGTTTCAGTTAGCCGTGACTTCAAGTGGAAATTCTCTGATGCTAACCTGTCGTTGATACATCCCTAATTGTGGGGTGGGGTAGGGGCCAGATTTCTTCACAAATTGACATGGTCTGCTATGGACCCAGAAGTGCAAAGACCTAGAAGATTAAACCCGCATGGCTGCTCAGTGACCTTCATGAAGTTCAATGTGTGGGAGCAGGCGTGTACCATGGGGGTGCAGGAGATCTAGATGAAGGCCTGTGGCAGTGATTTTCCAGAGCTATTTATGTAGATGGGGATGACATATTGTACTGGACATGTCTGCACTTCAGAAATATGTTCAGTTATTTTATTTTAAAATAAACCCTTCCTTTCTTCTTTATTATATGGCTTTTCATTGATGTAACAATAGCCAGCTATTTTTTTTTCTTTTTTTTTGGTACTGGGGATTGAACTTAGGGGGGACTTCAACCACTGAGCCTCAGCCCCAGCCCTTTTATTTAGAGACAGGGTCTCACTGAATTGCTTAAGGCCTTGCTAAGTTACTGAGGCTGACTTTGAACTTGCAATCCTCCTGCCTCAGCCTCTCAAGATGCTGGGATTCCAAGTGTGGGTCACCGCACGCAACCAATAGTCAGCTTTTATTAGAGTGCTATGAATGCTGCTCAGTGCAGTATTTGCTTTCTATGTACAATCATCCATCCATCCTACACCTAATGTGCTCCAATGTCATGTCATGCCCAGGTTTTTGTACCACGACAGGGAATATAGCTATGAAACAAAATAGTCAAGCTTTCTAGGTTTGTGTGGTTTATATTCTGGGGGATGGGCAGGCTACAATTAAGAAATATATAAGAAATATATAAAAAATGAATAATTACTCCAAAGAGAAGTAAGACAGGGAGGTAGGGATATGAGGTTAGAAAGAATGTTGGGTGATTAAACTATAAATATATTGCTTTATGAACTGTAATTTGTGCCACCACCAGTGATATGAGGTAGCTTAGGAATATAGTTATATGATGCTTAACAAGTACATTCTGAAAAATATACTATTTGGGAACTTGGGCCTTTGTGAACATTATAAAGTACACTTACATAAAATGGATGGTTTGGGTCAATCTCTGGAGGTGACATCAATACAATCAGGAGCTACAGTAAACAAGAGCTATATGAGTCCAAGCTGATGCTGACCCAGCAGAGCAGACCATTGTACAGTAAACTTCTTTTTGTAAATAGGAGTTTAATACATATACCAGTAATAGAGTCAATTATAAGTATTCTGTATTGTACATGATTGCATAATCTCTGCTTTTATATGAAAGATAACACAGGTTGGTTTACTCCAGCTCCACTACAAATATGTGAGAATGTATTGTGCTATGTTATGACAGCCACAGTGCCACCACACCGTGGGGATTGTTCAGCTCCATTATAACCTCATGGGATCACCATCATATATACAGTGCATCACTGAGAAATCTTTACGTAGCATGTGACCATATATAATGAATTTAAATTTAAAAAACTAAAATGAGGGGTATCAAAAAGAACCTGTGTCAGTAAGTAGCATTTAAGCTGAGACTTGAAGCACGAGGTGAGTCCCGCAGGTGGAGTGTTGGGTGAGAAGAATGGGGTAGGTTGTTAGCAAGAGAAATAGTCCAGGTAAATGCCATGAGGTGGAAATGACTTTGGCCAATTAGAGGCACAAAAATAAGGCCATAGGAGGAAAAGCAACTCAGGGAGTGGGATGAAATGAGGTAGAGAGGAAAATGTCACAGGCTATACCCTTAGGAAGACCAGGATCATATCTAAGGAATAAAAGGTTCAAAGAAATCAAATCAATATCAGATCCAAAGGAGCAAAAGACAATGATCAAGATGAAATTGGAATCCAGAAATATCAAACTGGAGGGCTGCAGCAGCTACTTCTACCACACACGGTATCCCTCTTGATATTAGGGAATTGGGGACATGCATGCACACACCTCAATTTGAACTGGGATCACTGGTTTGAAAGCAGATTCTTATAATGTCTGCATGATTTTGGAAAGGATGACCTGGCATCACTGGCCCATATTCCCCCAGCACTGGGGATCAGACAACAGCTGCACATCTCAGTAAGGAGCCGGATGGTACAACTCAAATCTTGGCTAGAGTGCTTCCCACCTGAACTCCAGGGCGACCAGCAAGTCAGACAGATGATGGAGGAATAAACACAGCCATTACACCTCAATCGTGGCCTGTAAATCATCTGAGAGCCTTCATCACTTTTGTTGAGTTATTTTAATGGCTCTCATTTGCAAGAGCAAATTAGGTGTAGCATTGTTTTCAGGATGCTGTTTGGATTGGTGCCAGGAATGAACAAAAACGAGCAGAAAAAAGAAAACTCCTTTCTAAACAAAGGCTCCAATCCTGCAAGTGAAATTGATTTGTAAACTGTATCAAGGTAGCTTCTAAGGCAAATCTGTTTGGGGTATTGTGGGGTTTGTAATACAGGTTGGGAGAAACTGTTCAATTAATACAGGCTTCTGAAGCCAGTGAAAGAACTTCTTACATTTGATCTCATAAAGAGTGTAAACTTAACCACAGCATCATCTTCAACTGAGAACAAGAATAACAGGGCTCAGTGTTTATTATAGCAATGATATTGAAAGCTTGCTCAGTGGAGTCTTCTCTAACATGGTGCATAAAATGGTGATTGGGGAAATATTTTGGAGAATGCAGGCAACCTCTCTTTCCATTTATCCAGGTAATTTATTTTTTTGTTTTTACCAATTTGGGGAGTTCAGATTAATTTATTGTTTAACAATTTCACCACAGGAAGGTGACAGAGAAAAGAAGAACTGATTCAACTCAACAGTTTTGTTTTTTTTTAAACAAATGCTTACAAATACCAACTACAGAGTAAGGCGCTGGAAACACCTTTGTCTATCAGTAGTAAAGAAGGGGCAGCAGCAGGGATGGGGATGTGCTTCAAGCGGTAGAGCGCTTGCCTGGCATGCGTGCGGCCCGGGTTTGATCCTCAGCACCCCGTACAAACAAAAAAACTAAAAAATAAATATTAAAAAATTCTCTCTCTCTCTCTCTCAACAAAAAAACAAAAAAAACAAACAAACAAAAAAAAAAAAAAAACAAAGGAAGGGGCAGCAGCATTCTGAAAGCCTACAATATACAGCCAAGCCATGAACTTGCACAGACCCCCAATGCTGCTCTCAGAGACTTACACAGGACTATGAGGTAGCTCCAGGGAGCACATATCATACATTTCCTGAAGCAGTTCTAATTTCAGGTATTTCGTGCTATCATCCAGGGACTATCAGAGTAATTCCCAAGTTCCAACATTTGAAAATCCAATCTAGACTCTTATTGATCTGAAAGCACACATTAAAATCACAGTCCTTTCTGTTTAGATTTTTAAAACTAGTTTCTATAAATTATTGTGCATTTTGTGTATATTTTGTAAACTGTTTGTAAGCCATTTTTTGCAGGGGCCCTTCCTCAGGGGGTCCCCACACATTTTCAGGGATAATGTTTCTTCAAATTTGATCCACAGCCCTCCTACATCACCATGATTTGGTGAGATTGTCAAATGCATATTACAAGATCCTCTACCACCACCACCACCACCACCACCCCCGCGACCCACTAAAGAATATCTGAAGAAGAGACCTGGGAATAGGTATCTATTCCCTCAAACACTGTAATGTGCTGACAAGTTGAAGAATCACTTGGATAGAGGTGAAATATTACACCATTGCTAAACTTGAGGGGTTACACTAATAGCCCACTACATTGTTATGAAATTTAAGGTTTTTTTCTAAAAACAAAGGCTGCTTCACAAACTACAAGTGCGATTATGAAAGGTGAGTTTAAAGCTGAATTTAAGCTCATTTTAAGGGAAGAAAGGATGCTTATCTTGCCAAAAACCTGGCAGAGTCCAAGTGTTCTTTAAGGTTATGGAAACAATATTGACTACTGAAGACAAATGAGCTTATGAAGCAGAAATGTATCCATTCTGAAAAGGCCTCATTCTGCCTTCCTATTTCAGTTCTCATATTTTAAACAAATTGTGTTGGTTAGCTTTTTGTGGCTGGGTCCAAAATACTTGAAAAGAATAATTTAGAAGAGGAAAAATGTATTTTGGGTTCATGATTTTAGAGTTTCAGTCCATGAATGGCTGACTCCATTGCTGTGTGCCTGAGGTAAGGCAGAACATCATGGTGGAAGGGTATTGCAAGAGAAAGTTGCTCAATTCATGGGGGCCAGAAAAGAGAGAAAGGGAGAAGAGGAGTGCTGGGGGAGGCTCATGCACCAGGGCCAAAAATATAATCCTCAAAACCATGTCCCCCATGATCTACTTCCTCCAGCCACACCCCACCTGCCTACAGTTACCATCCAGTTAGTCCATTCAAATTATTAATCCATCAAATGGATTGATCCACTGATTGGGTTATAATTGTCATTATCTAATCGTTTCACCCCTGGACACTGCTACATTAACAAAGGAGCTTTTGGCAATCACCTCATACCCAAACTATAACACAAATATCCTTTGGGGGAACTATCTACTACTGAGGGTTTTGTTTTGTTTTGTTTTGTTTAAACATCTTTTTGCTTTTATTGGTGATTTTGCTGTTTTGTCTCCAAAGGTGGTGCTAAAGTGCTCTTTAGGGTTCCTAAATGCAAGAAAGCTGTAATGTACCATATCTAGAAAGTACATGATTTAGATAAGACTTGTTTGATTATGAGTTACAGGACTTTTGGCCACAAGTGCTATGTTAATTATCAATACTAAATAACTTATCTTTAAACAGAAACACACCACAATACAAGGTTACATACAAGGTGTTAATGACCAAAGGCTCTTAGAAATGTATCCCAGTATTTTCCCTTGAAGCAGTGGTTCAGGATTCACTAACTGAATGCTCACCATGACTTTCCAAAGCAAATCTACCATAAATAAATAAGGTGATCCAACTATATTCCACTCTTCGGTCATTAGCCACCCTCGCCTACTGACCGTGGAGAATGTCACTCGTGCAAATAAACTGAATTTGTTAACTTTATTAAAATTTAAATTCAACTGAATGTAAATAACATAGAGTTACCAGAGTCACATGTAGTCAGTGGCTACTTTATTGGACATTTACAGCTCATTCTCTGTATCCAAATCCCTAAACCTCTTGAAACAGGTGTAGTTTCTGGAAACCCTGGTTCCCAAGGGGTTGAAGGTAGTAACTATTGTTGTATTAAAAAAAAAATCGAATGCTTAGTAACTTAAAATAAAATAAACTTACTTTCTCTGTCTCTGGAGGTCAGGGGTGTGAGTGTGGCTTCATTGAGGGTCTCACAGGCTACAATGTCAGCCAGAGCTGTAGTCCCATCTCAAGACTCAACTGGGAAAGGATCCATCCTAAGCCCACATGGATATCGGCAGGATTCAGTTCCTTGCAGGTGTAGGACTAAGGACTTCATTTTCTCACTGACTGTTGGCTGGAGAATGCCCTAAAATTATTGCCATAGGGACTTTCCCAACATTGCCATTTTCTGCATGATAGCCAACAAGAGGGAGAAAAACTGTGTTTTATCCAATATAATCATGGAAGTGACAGTCAGTTACCATGAAGTGACAGTCAATGACCATGGTTGGGTTCTGTTGCTTAGAAGGAAATCACAGGCCTGCTGCACTCAAGGGGAGGGGACTACATGGGCCTAAATACCAGACAGTAGAGATCTAGGAGCTACCTTGCCACTGTCTCCCATAGATGGTCCCACGTTCTTCCCTGGGCAAGAGTTTTCACCTCACTGTGCCCCAGTATCCTTGTAGTACAAGGAGAATAGGTATTTCACAAAATTGTCATAAGAAATAAATGACCTAAATCAGAGATTACAAGGCAAAATGTGGTCTGTAATGAGATATGAATAATTGCCATTATTTAAAATAACAATGATCTCTGTTCCAGATAGAATATTCCAGTCTGGCTTGAAGGATTTGAGCCTTAACACAGAGAAATTGAAATTCCGCATTAATCTTACACATTTCTAGTTATGTAGTTCCAGGGTACATGAGCCAACTCTCAAGCTTTCTTGGTGCAAATGGGTACCCAAAGATTAGGATTTCACAGTGAATAAGGCAGACACAATGTCACTTTTCCTTTAACCCCACATATGACATTAATGTCATCCCAAACTTGATGTTATACATTTTTTTCCATTACACAATTTTTTGGTGAGAGCTATAATTCACATACCATAAAATGCACTTGTTTAAAGAGTGCAATTCAATGGCTTTTAGTATATTCATACAACTGTACGATCATAGTCTCTAATTCCAAAATATGTTAACATTCCCAAAAGAAACCCCATATCCAATAGCAGATACCTTCCAATTCCCCTCTTCTAAGTTCCTGACAAATATTAGCCTACTTGGAATGTCTCTATGGAATTTTACATTTTTTGATTTTTTTTACAAATGTAATCATATATGTTTGTTTTGTGTTTGACTTATTTCAATTAATATGCTTTGAAAATGGGTTAGTTGGCTTTCCATTATGAACGGAATACCTGAGATAATCAACTTAAAAAGAGGAAAAGTTTATTTTTGGCTCATGGTTCTGAAGATTTAAGCCCATGGTCAGTTGGCCATGTTGTGGTTGGGCCTATGGCAAAGCAGCACATCACAGTGGAAGCATAAGGTGAAAAAAAGCCTTCACCTCATAGCCAGAAGCAAAAAAAGAGACAGAAGAATAGCAATGAATGGAGTCCCACCATTGCTTTCAAGGGTATATGCCCCCAATGACCTGTGACCTCTCATGAGGTCCCACTTCTTAAAGGTTTTACCATATGTTATTCAGCTTTTATTACAATGCCTGGAATACGTGACATGAACAACTTAAAGGAGGAAAGACTTTTTTTGGCTGGTGGTCACACAAGTTTCAGTTCATGGTCAGCCCTCTCCATTGCTATAAGCCCAAGGTGATACAGAATACCATGGGAGAAGGGTAAGGAAGAGCAAATGTTCTTAGCTCATGGCAGCCAGGAAGGATAGAAGGAAGGAATGGGGAGTGGGGCAGGGATAAGATACAGTCCCGAAGCCACACCACCAGTGTCTCACTTCCTCTAGCCATGCCCCACCTGCCTACACATTTACCACCTCCCAGTAGTCCATTCAAATTATTAATCCATCAAATGGATTAATCCACTAATGAAGTGAGGGCCCTCATCATCCAGTTTCTTTCCTAAATGCCCCACCTTTGGACATGGCTGCACTGTGGACTGACGAAGCCTTCAACACATGAGCTTTGGGAGGACATTCCAGATCCAGCCCGGGAACAACCACCTTCCAAGAGTGTCAAGCCAAAGACCAAGTTTTTAACATAAGAATCTTTGGGGGGAATTCCAGATCCAGACTATAGAACAAGGATCTTTCATGTTGTGGTATCTATCATCATTGTCTCTTTGAAGAAATATCTATTCAAATCCTTTGCTCATTTTTAAATTGGGTTATTAGGTTTTTCAAATTGTTGAATTAGAATACTTCATCTAGGCCACACATCCTCGTTAGATTTAGACATTTTTTAAAATATGAAGGCCTTTCAAATTGCTGCAAGCCTTTGGTTAACATAAAAAGTTATGAAAAATTTGATTTGAACCACGACTGCCAGAGTTCTCATAGCTTTTAGACAGGAAACGATTTTTGGATGTTCTGACTCTGCCATTTTTCTCACACCATCCATCCACTCCTTTTTACTTTCAGTCAATCAAATCTTTGCTTTATTTAAATATAATACACTTTTACACTTTTACAAAAATATCCTTTGCTGCAAAGAGTTTGCATTTCTTTTTACTTCCTTGTGTGAGCAAGAAATAAAGTCAGCTTTTCTATTTAATCTTTGACCAGATTGTGGTTACCACTGGCATGGTAATACCAAAACTGTTGCCATCACTACCACTAATTACCCCATGACTTTCCATTCCTGTAAATTAAATGTACCTATCAATGGAGTGTCAAGCCCACATCCAACTTTCTCAAATTTTGAGGATGATTTTTTTTTCTTTTCTGATAAAGTAGATCATTGGAAGTAAGAGAATGGAAACATTAATCTAATAATACATTTTTTTTAATTCTATTTGTGTATAAGAAAGCCACTATGGAGAGTCAATAGCTGGGTCACTCTTGCAAGTAGAATTAGTACTTATATCAAGAATAAGCCCAGACTTGTTACGGTTAAGTTAGGGGCGAAGGTTAGGAAAGACTGTGAATCAGGAATTGAAGCACAGAACAAGTGCCTGAACTAAAGTTTAATGCTTTGTTCCCAAACTTTTAAAAGAGAACTGTATAATGTTGCCATCTTTATAGGGCCAACTTCAGATAGCAAATATTCCTTATCAAATAAGAATAAAAAGGAATGGTGTGGGTAAAGATTTTAATATTTTTAGCAAATTTTAGATTAAGCTTCCACATTAGCATATTAATGCCCCCTAGAATCTTTGGAGTAAATAAACTATTAACTCACATTTTCCAGGGTCTTTAATTCATATTCATTCTCTCTCTCTCTCTCTCTCTCCTACCACAAACACACACACACACACACACACAAAAAAAAACCCTCAGGGACACTTTGGGCAATACTGCCTTATGGAATGCAAATATGTCAGTAGGAACAGTTGCAGCTGACATGATGTCATTCAGGAATGATAGAGTGTCTTTGTATTGAAAAATGGGGCCTAGGTCTACAATTGTTTCAACCCAACATCTGCAGATATATTTCCCAAGATAATCACAGGAACTGTGCTTGAACTGTAAATGAGTTATCTTCATGAGCAAGATACCTTGAGAAACATAAAATCCACCCTCCTAGATGTAAGATGACAATCTGAGAGCAATAAATCCTCCCATTTTTCAGCTGAAATATCCCTCAATTGTCATCCACACATATTTTCAAGTGAACAGAGCATGATGGGGAAGACTGACAGTTTTCATTGTTGGTATTCGCTATGGTTACATCCTGAGTTACTGTCTTTCGGTAGTACTGATATGATTTGCATAGGATAGGGTTCAGTAAAATCTTAGTCAAACACTGTTCAACAAGATTGCAACCTGGGAAAGTTGGTGCATGAATAACTTACATAAATGACAGAAAAACAAAATGTGGTATAATTAAAACAGTAGGCACCATTTTGCAGAGAATGTACTGTAAGAGTGGTTCAACACACCCCTAGGAGACACAAGACTTGGTTCTAAAGAGGGTTCTGTCACTTAATAGGTGTACATATTAATGAACTATTACTAGGACTTCATTTTCCTCATTTGCAAGGAAAGAAATGTTCCAGAACAACCTAGTCCCAGAGCATAATAACTGGCTGCAAGTTGTCTTAAGACTGAAGAAAGATGAAGGTAGAACCAAGATTACACAAAGTGGAATGTATTGATGGACTTACTGACAGGGCATTGTCCTGAGTGGCAGGAAGTCCAAGTGAAGAAAGGGAAAAGGACTTAGGGTAGAATCATGGAGAAGAAAAATGCAAATAATGTTCTAGAAGCAGCAAAGACCCAACCAACCAGATGGTAAACTTTAGTACAAGAAGTGATGACTAATTTGTACTAATAATTCACTCAGTCAAAGGGTATGTGGTATTCCTGGGAAGACCTGTTGGTCCATCACTTAGTGAATGCCTTAATCTGTTTTGTGTTGCTATAACAAATCATCTGAGGCTTAATACTTTACCAAGAAAAGAGGTTTATTTTGATTCAGAGTGTGGATGTCTAAGAGCCTGATCCTGGCATCTGGTTGGCTTTTGGTAAGGACTCATACCATATCCATTCATGGAGAAAATGTAGAAAGGGGAAACAGGTGCAAAGGGAAGAGCAAATGTGTAAGCAAGTGTGCAAGAGAGACCAAGGGGAGGTGCCAGGTTCACTCCATAACACCTTACTCTTGTGGTAACCAATTGAGTCCCCAGAGAGCAAGAATTAACTCCTAAGAAAAAAAAAGCATAATCTTTCTTAATAGTCTCACATCTCTCAACATAGCTGCATTGGGAATCAAGCCTGAATATGAGTTTTACTGGAGAAAAACCATATCCAAACCACAGAAATGAAAAAGATACTTCAAATTTTTATTTTCCCTTTTTTTCTTTCTGAATACCTCAAGGAGAAATAACACTTTTTCCTCCAGAAATAAATAATGATCTTCAGGATCACAGACTTGGCAGGCAATAGAATTTATCTATAATTGAATAATATGATTTGTTTAATTGCATTTATTTTTCTAGTGATATTCCATTTATAAAAATGTGCACTTGTTTTCCATGTACAATTACGTATAGTTCCCCTTACAAAAAAACGTGTTTGTCAAAAGAAGCCATTAATTGTAAAATACAGAGTGAGTCTATTTAATTTAATGCCACTGGAAACTTAGAAGCTCAGCGTAAAGAAGGACAAAGTGTAGGGTAGCACTCACTCTATGCGAGGGAATTAAAGCGTGCAGGATTTTAGAAAATGGGCTGCAATGGAATTTTTGCAACTGGAAGCACAAAGCAAACCTACTGTTGGCTCAATATCTTTTGGAACTGAATCTTGTTAAGTATTAGTTTTGCCACATGCAAGGAGACACATTCTTGTCCATTCCTTCTCTTACTAGTCTCGGGTTTCTTATCAAAGCCTGTTGTTTCTCTCTCTCTCTCTCTCTCTCTCTCTCTCTCTCTCTCTCTCTCTCTCTCTCACACACACACACACACACACACACACACACACGAAAAAATACAAAAGAAACCGTTAAAGGTAATTCCTTCTTGAACTTTGAGAGAAACTGAGGAGCCATACATGCCTGTAATCCCACCTGCTTAGGAGGATCACAAGTTCAAGGCCAGCCTCAGCAACTTACCTAGGCCCTAAGCAACTCAGCAAGGCCCTGTATTGAAATTTTTTAAAATGAGAATAAATGGGCTGAGGATGTGGCTCAATAGTTATGTACCTCTGGGTTCAACCCCTGGTACAAAAAAAAAGAGAGGAGGAGGGGAGGGAAACTGGGGGAACATGTGTAGAAAAAAAAAATACTTCTCGTCTTCTCTTCTGTTAGGTCTTTCCCTGATGTTATGAATTCTTTATACTTAAGACAAGTGTTCCCTACAGTTTTAGCCCAATGTCAATTATAACATGTAATGTAGGTAATGTTAATCAAGAATTTTCTGTTACTAAAGACATCCCACCTTAGTAACTATGGTCATGAGATCTGATCTGAGGGGCAAACGCTCCCGGATAACGAGGTCCATCCTGACCTCCCCACAGGCTTCCGCATTCTTCTGCCATCAATACTTGCATCACAATGAGATTTCATTATTTTCCATTAGCCTAAAATAGATGTTCCACTAAGATTCAGTAAGAACTATTAATATAAATTTGCAAAAACAGATAAAATATCTTCATGACAAGGACCAACTGCATTTGGACTTTTGCTGTAGTGGTTGTGAGATAAAAGCACTTCCCTCCAGTTTCCCTCAGAGGTACCCTTTGGTCCTTTCTGACCACTCTTGTGTTGTCGACTGGTATCTCCTCTGCTCACCCAGTAGGTGTGGACATTTGTCATGTTTTCATCCTTAAGTCTTTCCTCATCTACTCATGATTTCCCACCCCAACAATTTTATCGACTATTAGGATACACATTCCACAGTTATTCTGAACTCCCATTTTCCTCTTTGACATCTCCAAGGACTGCTAACCCTATGCTTCTATGACTTTCTACCATCTGCATTGGAAATCCCTATACTGTTCTCACTCTCAGCATTCCCAAACACCTTACGTATCTTCTCTCCCTGTCCTTCATGCATTCTCCCCATCTCAGAAAACAACACTGATGCTCCCTCTACCTTTCCATCCCTCAGCAACTCTTTGCTGACGTCTCACTAAAGATTTGACTAACTCAGGTTCAAAAGAGCACATGCTTATAATCTCAGCAACTCAGGAGGCTGAGGCAGGAGGACAGCCAAGTTCGAGGTCAGCCTCAACAATTTAGTAAGGCCTAAGAAACTTAGTGAGACTCTGTCTCAAAAATAAAAAGGGCTAGGATGTGATGCTCAGTGGTAAATTGCCTCTGGGTTCAATGTCAAGTATAAAAAACAAAAAAGACTTGACTATTTTTACCTTACCACCCATCCACTCTCCACTGCAGAAGGAGCTTTATATAAAACATGGTAATACACAGAGCACTCCCTTTAAAACCTACAAGAGCCATTGTGCATAAAAAAGAACAAAAACAGGACATTTTTTAGCAATGGTACTTGCTGTGGTATAAATTCCCCACCAAAACTCACATCAAAATTTTATCCTCCTTGTGAAATATTAAGAGGGTAGGACCTCTGGAAAATAATTAAAGTTAAATGAGGCCATAAGGGTGGGGCCCTCATCCAATAGGATTGTAGCTTCATCTGAAGAGAAGAGACGTGAGCTATGATGCTCAATCTCTCTCCCCATGTGATGTCCTCTACCATGATGTGATGTAGCTAGACAACCCTCAGCAGCAGCTCAGCAGGTATATTCCTCAGTCTTGGACTTCCTGGACTCCAGAACTGCTAGAAATAAATGTCTTTTCTTTCCACAGTACTAGGGATTGAACTTAGGGGTGCTCTAACACCGATCTACATTTTCATTTTTTATTTTGAGATGGCATCTCGCTAAGTTGCTTGGGGCCTCACTAAGTGGCTGAGGCTGGCCTCAAACTTGCAATCCTCCTGCCTCAGCCTCCCGTGTAAATGACAGGTATGCTCCACTACACCTGTCTAGAAATGAATTTCATTATAAATTACATTAGTACTCTCTAATACTCTGACCTGAGCAACAGAAAATGAACTGTAGTACTATTCTTTTGCTTAACTCAATTTCATTCCCCACCGTACCAACTCACCTGCCATTACTGTTTAAGTCCTTGCTCTTACCCATACAGCCTTTATAGGAGTTCTCTCTTCTGTCAACACCCTTCTACCTTCTCGAGCTGATACATATGAAGTTTTCATCATTTGAGTTCAATATCTAAAATCTCTTTCATATTTGACATTTTTCTCCCACCCCTTCCCAATCACCTAACATACACCCACTTAGGCTCTCTTAACTCAATGAACTTTTAACATTAAAGTCATCCTAACTGTACTTTAATAATTATTATGATGATATCTATGTTTCTATGTTTTCCCTTTGCAGAATATACCCATTCCAGAGGCAAGGTCCAGATCTGAGCCTTTTCACATTTTTTTTTTTTTTGCATTCCTACTGTTCCAAGTGTCTGCATCTAACAGGAACTCTGAGGACCATTTTGGATGAATAAGAAAAGAAATATGTAAATAAAGCAAATGATTGTGGGTCCCCAAGAAAACGGCAGTAACCACTAAGAAGTCTGTAGTAGGACTAGATATCATTCCTCAAACTAAAAAGGATGATTTTTCCAGTTCCCTTTCCCTCCAAATTCCTCCACCAATGGATAATAATTCTCCAGATCAAAAGCCCAGCCAGTGTCAACTCTACAGGTGTGGGTGAAGATTAATTATAACTCTCAGATGGGGATTTGGAACATTAATAGTTCTTTACAGCAAATGCTTGAGAAATTTAGAATTGTTAAGCACACCCACACCACCTGCTGCAAAAGCTTGTCGGTCAAGTTTGCGATACATTCACAGCTCAAGTATTAAAGTTTAATACTCCTCCCCTGGGCTGGGTAATGACTGCAGCATAGCAATCTCTCTTTGTTACCTCCCGACATTTCTGAATTACCCAACAACAAATAGCTGGCATCTATTCTGCAGCTGACATTTGAATCTGTATCCTTTGTAACGATTATCATTTATCAACTATCAGCTATTGATTGCTCCCATCTGGATCTTGGATGAAGGTAAGGTGGATGGATCTGTATTTCACATAGACCTGGTACACAGCAACCCAGACTAGGTAAATGAGCTGGCCAGGAACAAAATGAATAGCACCAATCCAAATCATATTAACTTTTAATGAGCCAAGATTAAAACAGCTCCGGGGACCTGGAGTTCTGGGGGAGGAATAAAAAATCCAGGCTGATGAAAAACCATTTTGACTAGCTTTTGCAGAGGCTGAGATTCTGTTTTCTATGAATTCTGCACATTTTCTATGCAGCTGAAATACCTATTAAGATACATATTTCACAATGATGGTTAGCATCCCAGCCCTTCTTTAATGGGGACGGCCGGAAGATGGAGTTTAAATCAGAGGAGGGGAAAAATGCCCTGGGAAACTTCCTAAATAATTAAACTCAGCTCTGAGTCCAGCTCAGTGCCACTAAAATAAGATGCAGGTTTGAGAAAGCTGAAGAATTGATTGAGGGTTTTTAAAACTTAGGAAGGTTATCAAATTAGAAGAGAATTATGAGAAATTTGAATTTAGATCCTCTACTTGCTATTCTTAAAACATAGCTAGAGAGGTATTGTGGCCAATATCGCAAATTGACAAGTCAGAATTCACCACTGTACTGGGTGTGTAGCTCGTGTTAAGGTGTACATTTAACAAGCAGAAGGCCCTTGATTCGATCCCCAGCACCCCAAACAGAAAAAAAAAGGAAAAAGAAATAATAAAGTAAATGAATTTACCCAAATGATCTACTAATCTATATAATAAGAACAGTAATAACTCTTCCCTAAGTTATTGGACATAAGTTTACTGCTTAACCAGTTGCTTAGCACCCCAAAATAGTACAATAAAAGGTTACTGTTACTTCATTTATTCAACAAATATTTATTGAATGCTTATAGTGTCCTAAGCTCCAGATTAGGAGTAACAATGGCGGGTGAAAAAAAAATGGGCAGAGTTTCTACAATTGTGCTAACAGATGATTAACATAATTCCGATTTGTTTAAGGTACTATCTAGATATCAAACAGAGGTTTTGATGAGATAAAAATAACAGATCAGGGAAGGCATTTCTAAAGAGGAGATATCTTAGCTGAAAATTAAGGAAGAGAAATGGAAAATCTAATAGAAGTAGGAGGAAAAAGCAGAGGTCAGAGCATGTTCAAAGGTCCCGGTGGGTAAGAAAATGTGTGGTATGTGAGGAACTGAAGAAAGACGAGTGTGTTTAGAATATTCTTTACAGGGAGGTTGCAGAGACCTGTGGGGCAAGACCAGGCACAGAATTTTCGGTCATGGTGAAGATTTAACATTTTATACTTAGGTGCACGGGAAGCTATCAAAGAATATTTAAATGTATTCATTATGTGTTCAGATTTGAAGAATTCAATATTCTCCCCCAAACCCAAACTTGCTTCTCTTACCAGATCTAAGTCAATATATGGTGAAATTTTGGATTCCTGTGTCAGTTTTCAACACTGACTCCCCTCTGGCAACCAGGCATTCTTACACCCCAGATCTTCCCATTCCCAAGAAGAGAGAGCCACAACACTACCTTAGAGCAAAACGTAACCAATATATACATACGGGGGGTCAGCTGAGAGTGTGTTGGGTTTATTCTTGGGAGGGTGGGTTAAGCGTTACAACCCTTAAAATTCATTTCAAACCTCAGAGAGCAAATCTCACTTTCCAACACAATCCAAGTTCCTAGTTTCTATGAATAAATGCATCTTCCAAAGACAACCACATTTTTAAAAGAGTTTTGTGAATAACAGCCTTGTGGTCAAATGTTATATGTCTTGGAGACAGAACTAAGGAAATGAGCCCACTATAAATGAATACTAAATATCAAAGAGGAAAACAGAACATGTATAGATTCAACTTCATAAAACTTTTACCCCTCTTGGATCGTCTGCTGATAGTACTTCTTTTTATCCTTCTTCTGACCAAAAGGGCAAGATAAATAACACTCAGGTGTTTTATTAATAAGATTATTACCTCCTCTAGACATCCTTACAATATATTTTTTAAAAAAAGAGTCAGTGGTGATGCATGCCTTTAACCCCAGCTGCTCTGGAGGCTGAGGCAGGAGGATCATGAATTCAAAGCCAGCCTCAGCAATTTAGTAAGGGAGTTCCTAAACAATTCAGCAAGACCCTGTCCCTAAATAAAATATTTTTAAAAGGGCTGGGGATGTGGCACAATGGTTGAACACCCCTGGGTTCAATCTTCGGTACAAAAAAAAAAAAAGTGTCAGCCCAGTTCAATTGAACTCTATAATACTAATTTCCTAAAAGATCTACACACTATAAAATACACCAACATAACTATACCCAGGCATATCCAATGGTGAAGAGCAGAAGTATAATACCTTATATCATTCTGGAACTTGCTGTTGGAGGAATTTCTATGATAAGTTGTAAGAAATCATGGTACCTTCCAAGTTCTTAGGTAAATGCCTTCTTTGGCCATGTTTAAGATGCCTAACCTGTAATATGCTTCTTGCAAGAATTTTTGGAATTTGTAATACTGGGAAGAATTAAAGAGGGGAAAGTAACAGGTGATCCAACCAGAGCTACTAAAAAATCCTACTCTAAGATTATAGGATGCAGGGATTGTTCTTTTTCTCATAGAAATTCCATGTCACCCTTAAAAGCTGTAGTCATTCCAATAGTGAGAGAAGACACAAATTAATAAGTATTGTCACCTCCTCCACTGGCATAGAATGCTCTGCAGTGTTACTGGTTGTCTTTGATTTCTTGCAAACATTCACTGCCAATGGAAAGTTAGACATCAGTGTATGCTAGGGTCCTGAGACAACAATGCATGCGAAATGGTGAGGGCTACATTCTTGTATCTCTCTGTCATTCCCTAAGGTCCTGGTATGTGATCTCCTTGGATTCTCCCAGCCCTTCTCTCTCCCTACCAGTCCGGCCCAAATGCAGTTACGTCAGAGACAATTCTTTGGAGATCCCCCCATTCTCTTAGTCTACAGCCCTTGTGCAGTATGTTTCCTGCCAATTGTCCACCCTGAATGCACCCTACATGCTTTCTCTGCTCCCAGGCTTGTCCACCAAGGCTGGACAAAAGCATCACTATGTCCTCTTTTCTACATAATGCTCTGAACAGGGCTCTGAGTGGGGATGCTTTCATAGTCTTCTCCTTGACCTTGCTTCATATTCTTTCTCATTGTCCATGAGGACTGCGTCAAAGTTTACTAGATGACCCATCTGCAGGCACCATCTCAAACTCCTTGCACTCAAAAGACTTTAATTAATCTAGGGAGAAAAAAACAAACCAGGTGCCAGCTCCTTCAAATCTAGTTTTCCTTCTATTCATTTTTCTTCTACTCCTTGCTGACCTAGGAGGAGAAGGGTCTCTCTGCCAATTGGAAACCAATTACTCCAATTCTAGTTGTTTGTTTTTTCACTGCCGATTGAACTCTATGATAAAACCTATGTTTTATCAATTTTCTGTAGGATGAACACTCAGACGAGTGGTAGTGGCTCTACCACTGAGCCACATCCCCAGCCCTTTTTATTTATTCATTTTCTATTTTGAGACTGGGTCTTACTGAGTTGCTTAGGGCCTCGCTGAGTTGCTGATGCTGGCCTCAAACTTGCAATCCTCCTGCCTCAGCCTCCTGAGTCATTGGGATTACAGACAGTGTTCCATCCTCTACACCCAGCTTTTTTTGAGCAAATCCAGTCCTCTTAAAACATTATTCTAATCACTACTTTAAAAATGTCAGCAGATCCCCTCTGCCTTTCAGCCTGAGGTCACCTCTCTTCACTAGGTCTACCAGACCTTTTCAAGCTAATCTGGTCTTATTCCCATTCTATCCCTTCCCACTCAATGTTTACTGAACAGATTTGGTCCATTAAGCATTACCCAAATGTACTATGCTCTTCCACAACTTCATGTCTGTTACTTTGCCCTCGATGCCCTCCCCATCCTCAGTCCTTCCCTTAACCACTTACATTTGTTTCATCCAGTGTTAGTCAGCTTTGTGTTGCTGAGACCAAAATTGCCGACAAGAACAACTTAGAAGAGGAAATATTTATTCTGGGCTCACAGTTTTAGGGGTTCAGTCCACGGTTGGTTGACTCAGCTGCTCTGGGCCCATCAAGACATAAGGGCATGGCAGGGGAAAAGACACTCAGCTCATGTGTCCCATGTAGCCTACCTCCTCCAGCCATGACCCACCTGCCTATAATTACCACCCAGTAATCCATTTGAATTATGAATTTATCAACTGGATTAATTCACTGATTAGGTAGTGACTCTCATAATCTAATCATTTCACCTTCTACATCCCTGAATTAACATGGGCGCCTTTGGGGGATGCTTCATATATCAACCATAAGGCACCCCAAATGCTACACCCAAGAGTGCTTACTATATGCTTCAGAATCTGGGCTGAGTGTTTCCTATACATTATTTCATTTAATCCTCAAGATAACCTGATGGATAGATATGCTTATTATGATCCCATTTTGTAAACAGGAAAACTGAAGCTCCAAGGGATAGCGTCAGTTCTTTCAGGTGACGTGAGCAGTAAATAAACTTGATCTGACTGCATAGCCAACAATCCATCTGTTCTTGCCACATGTCCTGAAGCCCTGGGTTTTTCCTATGTGGTTCTGTTTTCATTCAAATCACCTTTCTTCTGGATCCATTATTATCTCTGTCCTCTGGTGCCATACTTCGAGCTCTGGGAGAGAAAGATGTTCTTATCCTTTTCTCTCTCTCCACCCTGCCAACATGCCTGGCAAATAGTGGTGGCCTCCACAAATGACTTTTACATCTGAATTTGAAATGAATGCATGATGCATATTGACTAAGGGTGGAAAGAAGCTTCAAGGCAAAAGATCTAATTAGCCCCACTGTGTGGGTGACTGCCAGCTCTCTGAAATGATCTATTTTCCACAGAGTCTCATAAGAGGGCAAACATTTACAGCTCATTCTCTGTATCCAAATCCCTAAACCTCTTGAAACAGGCTTCCTCTGCAGAACCATCCAAATTATGGTGAATACTTGAAAGAACTTTCTGTTTATAGAAACCTATGTTTTATCAATTTCTGCGGGATGAACACTCAAACGAGTGACTTAGCAGTCCTGTGATACTAAGAAGTTAAAGCCCATTGAAAACATTGCAGAGGGAGAAACAACTCTCTCATCTTACAGTCCTAACAGTCTCCTGTTCTCTCTGGAGTTTTCTGTGACATCCTAAGTTTACCTTGGGATGGAGAGCTTCTATATTGAAATGAAAATGGCAAAAGGGGGAGGAGATGGTCAAGGGAGCATGGGGTGGGTGCGTAAAATAGAGACCTTGCCTTACTCTCAAGACATCCATTTCTTTCTCAAATGGAAAACCTCTGAGTCTCTCTATTCCCATCCAACATCCTGTAACAGGCTCCTCAATCTTTAAGCGATTTTCTAATGCAAGGTTGCTAGTTCTCCAAATTCCACGGACACTTGACTTTTGAAACTGGAAAGACATAGTTTTATTTTACTTGAAAAGCAAATATGTGGATTCCGTTAATGGGGTATAGAAAGCAGGCTATGTTGAAAGACCTGGAAGATGTGTCAAGAAAGGCAAATGGGGAGACAAGGTACTGAACCCACCTGCTGGCTCCATCTTTTTACTAGCTGTCTCCTCTTGTACCCTACCTACTGTCACCCGTGCCCACACCTCACATGGACTTAGTGGAACACAAAATAATGAAAGACATCAAAGGCTCACAGAGTGTCAAAATTATGGAGAGCACATAGAAATCTCTAGAAGAGAGAGAGAATAAAAATCATTGGGGAGATTGAGTTTCCCCAGACGTCAACAAATCCCATGTAAGAGGTCCTGAGCTGTGCATTCCTTCCCAACTGTGCAGTCAGCGACATCATTTTGAGAGTGAAATTGGTCATGGTGGGAAGATCGGCACCATGGAAATTGGCAAACACTACAAATCAGAGTGTTATCTTTTTTCCTCCAGAGAACTGGTTTACCAGAATACTAGGGTTATATTTTTATAAATATGAAACTCAATGAATTTTCCACAGCCCTATGGATTCTGTCTTCTTTCTTTCACTTTTTTAAAATGTCTGTTGGTTTGCAAATAGTTTACTAAACAAGCAGTCACTGGCCAGATTTTATATACTAGGCATCAAGGTAAAGGAGTTGGGGACAAAGTGGTACAGAAAATAACAAAGTCTTGCCTTCATTAAACTGAGTACAATGGGGGACATGGGTATTAAGAATGCTAATTAGTTATGGTTATATATTAAAAGCATAACATGTTATAAGAGTATATGTACCTGGAGCATAATATAGGCCAAGGAAGTGACATTAAATGTCCTACTTAAAGTGGGATTTTCCTATCAAATTTTACAAAATGGTCTATTTGACTTCAGAATGTGTTTTGTAGCCCAAAAGATCTGAGTTTGAATCTTAGAATCAAAGATTCTCATTGGGAGACCTGGGTCACTTTATCAAAGCCTTGGTTTTCTTTTCAATAAAATGGAGAAAATCTTAGTGCCTACTCCATGGGGTTGATGCCAAGATTGAATTAATGGCATATGAAAGATCTAGCTAGCCCCGACCTGGCACATAGCTGCTATTGGGTAAACAATATCTATGTTGATGAGGAAGATCGTGCTATCATTTTTCTTCCCACATCTAGAACATTCATTCTGTCCATGCCTTTATAAGGATCTTAGCTTTGCCTCTATGTGGTATTTCTCTGAGAATGTGGGGGACTTGCAGAGGCCATCTGGAGATGTGGATATGGGCCAAATCATTGCTAATTGCTTAAGCGCTCTGGCTCTCCTTGGTAATGGGTTTGGCGGGACTAATTAGTGCAGACCACATGACATTTTTTAGTTACTGGTAGGAACTTGAACTCAAGCCAGCAGCTCCTAGTTCCTTTGGAGGTTGGAGGGAAAACTTCAAGAGAGTTGCATTTAACAAGGAGCTGGCAGGAGTGGGTCCTGTCTACTCCCACGCCCTCCCTGTGGGAGTTTTCTGTGACTAAAAGGAGCACAGAGGTTGTGAATAGAGGAACAGATGGAGAGTGGGAACATTGACTTAGCAGCTTTTAGCGACCTCTGAAGATGCATCTTTAGGCAGCTCCAAACCCTTATCTTGGGTTTTGATTTGCTAAGCTAACGCCAGGGTCAGGTAGGAAGCATATGCTAGTTCTAGGATTTACCTACCATTTGGCTTCCCAGCTTCCCATTTCTGTATTGCCATCTGTAGTATGTCTCAGTCCCAATAACCAACATCATGACATGTGTTTATCCAGCAGGGTGCCTGGCACACAGTAGGGACTCCATAAATGTCAGCTGCAAAGATGATTGCAGAGAAGGTCTGTAATGCTGTCCTATACCACAGTCTGCTTCTTGATGGCTCTCCCTTCCATCCACCTACCTTCTTTGCTCATGTTAATACACAAAAGGGAAATCAACCATTTGTGGGGAATCCACCAAAGGTGAGACTGCCCCTTGGCATCAGATAAAGCACAAGGACCTGGAGACATCAGCATTGGAAGCTCATTGGTCTTGTTTGGAGACAGACTACTGGGGTTTCATGTGGGGAATTCTACAGACATAGATGCAATGCCCCCTTTCTCTATCATGAACCCTATGGTCTTCAGAATTCAATTAATTTCTTTAAGACTTGGCTTCCTTTTCTGGGAAATGGGACTAAGAAAAACACTTGCCTCCAAACTATAGAGATAATAAAAAGATGAGTGGATGCCCAGAGCTAGGAGAAAGGGAGGGATAAACAAGTCAAGCACAGGGCATGTTTAGGGCAATGAAATGACCTGTATGTCACTATACTGCTTATACATATCAATATACATCTATCAAAACTAAAGATATACAGGACAAAAGACAGAAACAGGAGATTAGGAAAAGAGAGAAAAGAAGAAGGAAATTTTATTCTTTGAGAACATAAATAAAAATCCCTTTGAATCACCTTCTCGATGGTGTGGTATGTGGCTGCTCAGAAGGTAAGACATCTTCTTTGCCCCCCTTGACCTCCAAGGCATAGGAGTTCTGTTATATTAAGTGATAAACATAGCCAGTGACCACTGCTATTGTTTGGATCTAATATGTCCCCATAGGCCCATGTGGTAAAGAGAGAAGAAAGGATGAAGGGACCTCTGGGAAGATGCACCCTTCCAGAGGCACCCCCAGTGATCCATCTCCTCCAGCCAGGTCCCACCTGTGTACAGTTACCAGATAGTTCATTCAAACTAGGATGGACTGAAGAGGCAAAATCTCTTATCATCTAATAATCATTTTACCTCTGAACATGCCTGCATTAGCAGGAGCTTTGAGGGGGATACTTTATATCCATACCATAATACCCTAGCTATTTTTCCTAGCAGGGAAAAAACACAATGGGAAAGGACTCAGATAAGGAAAACTGGATAAGACAAGATATGTTAATGAGCAGGTGACTAATGTCAATAGGGACTAAATCCCACAGCCTGATTAAGGCTGCTGGGACTGTATAGCTCTCTCCTCAGCTGTCCCATGGAGAGCGATAAATCTGGGTGTTTATCCTGGACTCTTCCCATCCTGGATTAAGAGCAGCTCCACAGAATCTGTCTTCTAGTTTGCTCCACCTGCAGGCTAATCAGGCCGACAGTTAGAGAGGCCCTGGGCAAAGAATTGTAGGACACAACGTCAGATCCCTCCCTGTCCCCCAAAACGATGCTTTGTCCAGATTGGATTTTTGAACATCCCTGGAAAGAATAGGAGTTGGAGTACAAAACAAGACAAAGAATAATTTTTACAACTTATTGCACTAAAAGCACTTATGTTCTTCATCCTGAGCTCTCAATCGTGTTAAACTGGTGCTGGCAGCATTTGGAGGGGCATTTAATCTTTTGATCCTGTGCCAAATCATCTTTGTGGGGCTGACCATTGTTCTGAGAAATGCAAAGAACTATGACTAAATTTCCATCCCTGGGGTGTCACCAGGAAGTAAGTTCTCAGCAGGGTACTGCAGCAGTGCTAGAAAAGGACCTACCAGGGAATGCATGAAGAGTAGTGTTTGGAGGAATGAGGTGGGTGTTCCACTAGACTCTTGTCGTTGGCCAGAAATGAAGCCACAGAGAATATTCTTGACAGTGAAGGGAAGACAAGAATTCTGGGAAAGACAAATATTGAATTGACAGCTTCTATTGCTCTGTGTCTGTTTTTTTAGGACCCAAGAGGGAAAACAAGATGTGGGGATCAAAAATGCCTGAATGACTTTGAAAGCCAGAGTACCATGTCTTTACTCATGTCAACTCCCTTTCCAATCAGCTTGGTGGACCATGACCTAGAGTGGACAGAAGTTCTCTGGAAAGCTCACCTGCCCCCACATCCCTCCAGCTACCAGACTCTCACCTGCCCATCATGCCTCCACTTGCCACCTATATCAGCATTTCCCAAATGCATATTATCTGTGTACCACTTTTTGAGAACCTTGCTACATCTGTAGAATTATACATTTAATCTATATTTTAACCACTTAAGATATTTCACAAAGAAAATCTTCGATTTCTAGTTAGGGGAAAACCAGAATCTATCTTTACACATTTAGAGTAGAAAAAAAATAGATACGATGAAAACAGAGCTGATTTTTCAAAACTCATGCTAAAGGATTGGGTATGTAGCTCAGGGGGTACAGCATTTGTCTAGCATGCATGAGAACCTGTACTCAGTTCCCAAGACACTGGCAAAAAGAAAACAAGGAGGAGGAGGAGAAGGAGAAGAAGAAGAAAGTCTCTCAGATTAAGGTCCGCTCACCCTCTTTTGTTGTTTTTTGTTTTTGTTTGCTTTTTATTTATTTATTTATTTATTTATTTATTTATTTATTTATTTATTTATTATTGGTTGTTTAAAACATTACAAAGCTCTTGACATATCATATTTCATACATTTGATTCAAGTGGGTTATGAACTTCCATTTTTACCCCGTATTCAGATTACAGAATCACATCTGTTACACATCCACGTTTTTACATATTGCCATACTAGTGACTGTTGTATTCTGCTACCTTTCCTATCCTCCACTATCCCCCCTCCCCTCCCTTCCCATCTTCTCGATCACCCCTTAAAAGGGAAAATCAGAAAGAGTTAAAGAGGTATTAAAAAAAAAGAGGTATTATTCCAACTGAGGCTCTTTCCTTAATGAGACCACTGATACACCTTAGCTATCAAGTGTGTACTATGCCAACAGTTGTTTAAGACAGTGCAGAATGAACAAAACAAGTATATATCCCTGCTCTTCAGAAGTTTACATATGATCTCTGTACCCATAGAGGGCTGGTTCTAGGATCCCTTAAGCACCAAAACCTGCAGATTCTCAGAGTTCCTCATTTAAAATGGTGTGATATTTTCATAGAAGCCACACATATACTTCTATTTAAATCATTTCTGGATGACTTATAACATCTAATACAATGTAAAATCTATGCAAATATTTGTTATACTGTATTGTCTAAGGAATACTGACAAGAACAAAACTCTATGTATGTTAAGTATAGGTGCAAAAAAAGTTTCTTTAGTGTTTTCTATCCGTGGCCAATTTCACCTGTAGATACAGAGGACCAGTTGCATAAAGAACAGAAAGTTGTTTACCATACAATCTGGCACTTTGCAAATGATCATATGATGTTATTATCTCTTATTATCATGTTATTTCTCAAAGATGAGCAAGGGAGACACAGGTTAAGGTTTAGCTTTAGACGTTTTGTCAGGTCTGGCTTTGCAGATGGATGACATCACTGGATCCTCCTGCAATACAGACTTGGCTGAGTTAGGTGGAAATTTGCACACTCAGCATTTTTTGGGAGGGGGATCAGAGGAAAAAGACGTTAGCATTTGTTCAATCTAGCATGGCGCTTAATACATTACACAAGATTTTCAATGCATTATTCTCCTTACTCTTTCAGAGAGGTGAGGATTATCAACTCCACAGAACATGTGGCATCACAAAGATACTAAATATCTTAGAAACCTGTTCGAGGTCAGAGAGTCCCCTTAAGGGATGGGAGCACTACATTTTGTAAACTCTCGCTGCAGTGCTGTAAACAACCAGGGTGGCACTTTTCTCCTTCCAGACAAATTCTAAATGCATTAATATTTACTCCCAGAAAAGCAGGATGGAGAGGTACGCACAATTGTGACTTGATTTCTTATTGCCAAGGGAATGTGGCTGAAGGGCAACCAACGGCATGTGGCTTTCCCGCTGGGGCACCAAAAGGATTTTTAGATTTTCTCGGAAATATCTCCAGAGAAGGAAATCACAAGTAAAGAAATGTATATGTATATATAATCCACCTGGAAGGTACACTACAGAAATAAGTAATCAGAATGGCCTCACCTGTGAGCCCCCAGAGGGCTGTGATTAAGTGCCCAATGGCTCTCTAAGCACCCATGCCGTCTTTCCCAGCTCCACAGTGTGCAGACTGGGGAGGATGATTTGTGGAGCTGGTGACAGTTGGAGTCATGTTGCTTTCCTGTTTCTTTCAACAAGACCCCCTCAGTCACTGGAGTGATTTTGTTTAAGGTGATTTCTCCCCTTTTCCAAATGACCCCATTCTCACTTCTATAAAAATTTCTAGCTTTGAAGAAAAAAGAGGAGAAATACCTTATAGCTATTTCAGAAAAGGTCAAGCAGAGGTGGAGACACCTGCAGGGTTCTGAGATCAGCCCACACAAATGACATTAAATACAAAGTTAATCATGTGCCCTCCATCGCCCCCCCCACGCCCCAAACACTGGTACTGTAACCTGTTTTCCACTGGGAGTTTTATTCTTGGCTTCAGGCACATGGGGCTTTTCTCTGGCTATCTTCAGGATTTGGCACTTATGTCTGACCCTAAGCAATGGTTCTAGTTTAGATTTGGTCTTAAGAATATAAGTTAGGAGTGATGGATGGTTTGAGAGTCAGATTGTGTGGGTATGAAAACTAAATATCCTATCCAACTACCTGTGCAAACTTGGATGACTGAATTCAAACCCTCTGAGCCTAAGTTATTTAATCTATACAACAGAGTTTTGTTGTAGGGCTGATATAACCTAAGTGAGGCACACCAATGCAAATACTCTTAGACCCATGTTGAATTTCAACTATTGTAGTAGTCAGCTTCCCATCGCTGTGATAAAATACCTGAGATAAACAACTTATAAGTAAGAAAGGTTTATTTTGGCTCACAGTTTTGAAGGTTTCAGAGCCATTTGGCTCTGTTGCTTCTGCATCTGTGGCAAGGCAGCACATGGGGGTGAGAACATGACAGAGGAAACTCCACACCTTACAGCAGAGAAAAATGCATACATCTGTAGAAAACTGTGCACTGTGTTGAACCTAAAGAATACCCCTCTAGATTGTCTATGGAAGCTAACGTACTTGACTAAATAATAATGCCACATAATTACTGTGCATAGACAAGCAAATTCTGTCCTGTCCAAAAGACTCCCTTTCCCACTATGTAAAAGCTATTTTTGCTTTCATTTATTTGTAAATCATTTCAAGATTCATGGTACATTCTTTGTATCCTCTTTTGAAATGGGAAAAATATCTGTCTACTATTGGTTGTAAGTTAAATATTTAACACGTGCTTATTTTTGTATCTGTATGGGAGTCATGATTTGAATCTACTTAGAAAACTATGTTCTAATAACTCCTTGGAATGTCCCAAGGGATTATATACCAATGGCCTGTGTATGGAACACAACTTGTATTGGTTTCCTCTTCTGTTACACTGTACCTTGTTTCTCACTTTTGGCTCCTTAGTAACAAATGTTCAAGTAAAATACATACATGCAAATCTTTGCCTTGTTTTGCTTTGTTATGGGGATGGAATGGGGGTGGGGAATAAGACACTGGAGTATGGAAGTGACTGTAAAAATATAAGTTATTATTAGAGTAAATTAGCAAATTTGAATCTAAAAACTATCAATAGAAGTTAGTTGGAATCTTGAGGCTAACAATGGAAACCGTATGTTGAGGGTGGCAGGCAGAGCAACAGAGATAGAAGGAGCCTGGGTCTCTGCCATTATGTTAACCATAGCCGGGGTATGCTTGCATGGAAGAAGAAAGTGTCTGCTCCTGAACGTCACCATCGCTCTGAGTTTTCTGAGCACATCTCAACATATGCATACTCTTTCTCCGAATCAAGCAAGCTCTCCAGTACTGAGCAATATTAGTAGGCCTTTTCATAAAAAAGCGTTTCTTCAGACAGGTCGTCACTAAGTTGCCCAGTTTAAAGGTGTCAAATTTGTAATCTGCCTGCCTCACCCTTCTGAGTACCTGTCATCACAGGTGTGACCATGGCACCCAGCTCATAAATCAGTTCCTGATATGGAAAGTCCTATGTATATGAAATAAAGAGGCAGAGAGAATATAAAACATCTATGAATAATTAAGTACAGAGTACTGTAACCATGACTGACTAGAAATGGTATTGAACTCCAGTGGGCTAGAATTCTGCAAGACCTGGTACTGGCTAAGACATAACTCAAGTAGACTTATAAAGGTTTGTTAGGATTTAGAATAGTCATGGCAGAAAATGCAAGGCCCCTAGGGAGCCTGAGGAAGAATATCAGGGTGTACAGGAGAAAGGAGAGGGATACAGATGGTCAGAGTGAGACAATCTCCCTATAGGCAGTGGTGGAGCTTAAGGAAGGTGTGAACAGATCTCAGAGGGTCCCTTCTCTCCTGCATCACCAAGTCCAGTTGCACCGGAAGCTTGAGTCTCCCTCATGAAACAGGACCCCTTGACGTTTCCATTAGTGTCTCTGACATTCTTCACTTCCTGCTTATACCTACTGCAAATGCAGTTATAAAGATTCAATGATGTCAAAGCACCTAGAAGGACTGCCCATTAATTCTCCCCTTTCCTCTTTCTTTTCTTGATGACACCCATAAAGTTCAGGCCTCCACAATTTGTACTTTAGTTTCAAAACCTGATTTCTAACAGTGATAATTAAGCCATTGAGCTTGTCTTCAGAATCTAATTGACATATTAAGTCTTCTCTTCCTATACCTTTTAAAAAATAATGGTCCTTTTATATCAAATGCTCGTTACAATAATGGTTTCCAAGCCTGGTGTTAATTGTGTCTCTTGTTATACAATTATGGCTCACACCCATTCTGGACGACACTATGTAATTATTTTTATTCATTAATAGTCAACACTAGGAAAGAAATGGATCCCACCTACTTATTACTGAAGGGGGCTCTTTTATACCCTCAAGAAGCACATTATCAGTAAGAGTCATGGCAGACTGATGGGCTTTTTTTAAAAAATCATGTTTGCTTATTTTCTCTTACCTGGGAAAAATCTGCAGATGCTTTTGGGAAAGTTTATTTCAAGGAGTTCAGGGAAGGGGAGGTCTGACCCACCAGACCAAGTCTTTAAAAGACAGATCTTTGTTGGCTAAATCCAGAATGTTCCAGCTAGATGATTTTAAAAAAAGAGACAACTGAATATCATTGTTTTCAGACAGCACAAATGAATCACCTGTGTATGTGCCAGGGAGAGCAAGAGTAGGGAATGTAAAATGCATATTGCAAGGGTTTAGCCTCAGAGATTCTGAGTCAAGAGTCTGTGGCAGAGCTGCAGGGTAAGAATTAGACAGCCAACCCTGCCAGCCACCCCACCAGGATTTAGATAAAATGGCCTCGGGACTACACTTGGAGAAATAACATTTAAAGATGTCAATGTACTAGGACAGTGGCTTCTCAGTCAGTCCAGGACCAGTGCACAGGTAGGCTCTAACCTTGGACAGAAGAGTGTCAGAGTGCACTTGGCCCCTCTAATGCAGTTCCTTCACCATATATAAAATTCATTCATTCTACTCCAACAGCCCCCCAAAGCCTTAACTCACTCTAATGTCTAAAGCCCAAAGTCTTATCTAAACAGCACAGGGGTGAGACTCATAGCCTGATTCTCCAGGTGTGAAGCTGCAAAATCAAACCAGTTGCCTGGTTTCCAAAACATGATGATGGAGACACGCACAGAAGGTCCCATTCCAAAGGGGAGCAACAGAAAAGAACAAAGGAATAAGAGGTCCCAGGTTATCCCGAAACCTGATGAGGCAAAGAATATTAAGTCTGAAGAATGGTATTGATCTTCTTTGACTTCAGGCCCTGCTTTTCAGACAAAGTAGGAGATTACTGGACCCCCACAAGCCCCAGGCAGAACCACCTGCATAGTTTTGTTGGAGACAGTTCATTCTTTAGCACATGCATGGTGAAATCTCATCCCTGTAGTTTTTCTAGGCTGGTACTGCATGCTGGTGGCTCTACTGTTCTGGGATCTTAGAGGAAGACCTATTTCATGCCTTTACCGGAGATTTTGCTCTAGTGTGGTCTTGATGTGGTAGCTCAGCCCTGTGGCATGTATCTGCCTGGGACCCAGGCTTTCTGAGAAAGCTCTAAGAAGGAGCTGTGTATCCACAGGGTGTGTGCTCTGCCTGGCAGCATAAGAGCAACATGGATGCCACGAAAGTTCACTTCTTGAACCCTCCAGAACAACAGCCTGAGTGGATTAGTTACTACCCAGTTACTGGAGACTTAGACCAAAAGCCTGAGACTCTAGGGGTGAGGGAGTCCTAACAATTCAGGTCTGGCTATTCGCCCCCAGAAAAAGCAAATGGAAAAAGTTAATTGTAGAAGCCAGGAAAACAATTTGAATCATTATGGTCATAGCAGGAAAATTCATGAGATCAAGTGTCTCAGCCCTATCTTTGGGGATACTAATAGTAGTATTGTGATTTAGATATTAGGTTGTTGTGAACTATCAATAAAATCAGTAAAAGTGTAAGTTATAGGTTATAGATTAGTAAAAAAATATAGATTATAGATATAAGATTTTGATGAGTGAGATAAGATAATTATAAAGCAAGAACTGTCATAGCCAGGCCTAAGACTCCACTTTGTTTTCTTCTACAAAAAAGAACTGTTTCATGACCCATTTCTGAGAAACAGAATTGAAAGCTGTCTTCTTTTAAAGAAACTGTTTTTCTGTACTTTGTACCCCAAAGAATGTATCCAGCTCAGGGTATGGTGGTGGTTGTGGTGAGCTATATCCTGGGTTTGAGTATATTTATGTGTCTACGTGACTTTGAAATAGATTATCGCCCCCACTCAGCTGAAACTCAGGATCCAGGCTAACACTTGTTCTGACCGAGAGGTAGGTAACTAAGTTCTAAGTTAACTGATTTTTTAGTTTCTGTAACTTGCTTGCTTGCATGGCGCTGAGAAAAGCCCCTGAGTTGTGGTTTTTGTCTTTAAATTCCCAAGACACAGGCCAGGAAATGGCTGTTCTCCCACAGAGCATCAGTCTCTATGGGTGGGGGACAGTCCCTAGCCAGGTAAAAAAAAGCTCTCTTTTGTTTGAATTCAGATTTAGAGTGTTTTCTGAGGTGGCTCCCCATGACAAGGTGTCCCCCAAAAGCTCATGTGTGAGGCAGTGCTAAAAAGTTCAGGAGTAAAATGACTGGGTTATGAGAACTTTAACCTAATTAGTGCATTAATCCACGGATGGGGATTAACTGGGTGGTAAGTGTATGCAGGTAGGGTGTGGCTAGAGGAGGTGGGTCACTGGGGTATTCCTTCGGGGCTCTCTCTCTCTCTCTCTCTCTCTCTCTCTCTCTCCCCGTTTTCTTGGGTGCTGTGTCCTGACTTGGATTCCTCTACCACACTCTTCTGCCATGATGTTTTGCCTCACCTGGGGTCCAGAGCAATGAAGCCAGCCATCTATGCACTGAGACCTCTGAAACCATGAGCCCTAAATAAGCTTTTCTTCCTTAGAATTGTTCTTGTCAGGTCTTTGGCCACAGAGAGAAAAAGATGACTAAAACAAGGATCTTTAGGTTTCAATAGAGGAAGAATGAGGGCAGGAGTGAGCACTATGCATAAGTAAATATCCTCGATCAAACTGTGCTCTGGTTGCTCCATTATTTCAGTTCCAGTTTTGAAAGATGGTTCTGGAGAAGTTCCTGTAATGTGATGGGGCAATTTCCAGTTGCTGCTCATAATGCTTATCTGTCAGATGATCCTAGAAGGTGAAAATTCTGTTCTCATAAGAGGATTCCTACTGTATAGGTGGGGCAGTATCATCATGAGGCGATCTGCTTGCAAAGGCTGCACTGCTCCAGGACCTGGGACAGGATGTTGCAAAAGCTGGCAGTTGAATACCCCTGCAAATCTTAAACACATCTCAATTACTCTTATCTTGGTGCATTCAGCTTTGAAGGCGGAGGGTTACCAGTCTTGGGTGAACACTCCCTGAATGATTAACATGCCTATGGCAGAGTTGAGCAAGAATCTGACCCAAAGTTCAAGGTCATGAAGGAGACAGGCATGAAATGAAGGTAAGAGATGCCAAGGTTTATCCTGCTTTTAGTTATCCATCAGGCAGGCCCGTGTGAAAAGTCAATTGTTTTCTAGCAAAGGCACCTTCTCTCATCCTTGTTAGAACCTCTGGGATAGCTGGAGGGCTAAGAATGCTGCACTGGAATAAAAGGAACAGATACCCAAGGGGGCCCTGAGCAGCAAGCCCTGAGCTCCCCAAACTGCCCTGGATTCCTCTCTTGAAACCATTCTTCCCAGAAAACCAAAGCGTTATGGGTTTGTGATAGGAGGGCAACCTGGATCTCTGAAAGGTCTTCCTGATTAGACCCAGCTTCCTTCTGTGACAGACTCCCTGAGTTCTTGTGCTCTCTATCAGAAGAATCAGATAAAGGCATACTGGCATAAGATAAGTCTCTTCATTCTTATGCTCAAGCACAAAGGAAAGCAAAGCAGACTCAGGAAGGTACAGAAATCTCAGGTGAACTCAGATAAAGGACAAATACTAAAGCTTTCATGGCATCTACCAGTATGCAGGGACCAGTTTTAGCTGTGTCTGCACTCTTCTTTATCATGCTTCTTCATGCAACACATTGTCTTAACTCCATCTCTGGGCGTGATTTTTACTATGCTAATACAGTAAAGGTAAATACAGGTTTCATTAATGAGCATTTTATGCCCATTCCGCTTGGAATTTGCCCCTTATCATTTGGAAGAGCCCCCAATATTATTTTGAGAATGGGGCAGACTATCTCAGTGGGTTTTATATTAATGATCTTATTTTTCTTGTCTCTGGCTTCTTGGTAGTCTTGTAAGACCAGATAGTCTTAGAAGGCTGAGCTGACTTCCTAACTTTCTGCATCTTGGCCTGTTATTTTAATTTTATAGCCTTGGAGACTTGTCTACTTGTTAACTCTCAAATTTCTGGTATGTGTGCTAGCCCCATAACCCTGGGGGCTTGCTTAGCTGTCTCACTTCCATCCTTACTAATCTCCTTATCAAATGGTCCCTTGCCCACACCTTGATTTTTTTTCTCTCCTAAACACACTTTTTTAAATATTTATTTTTTAGTTATAGGTGGACACAATAACTTTATTTTATTTTTATGTGGTGCTGAGATTGAGCACAGTGCTTCTCACATGCTTAGGCAAGTGCTCTACCTCTGAGCCACAACCCCAGCCCTAAACACACTTTTCTGTTCTCTACATGGCCAGATTGATAATCCTCCCAACCTATACATTTTTTTCTGCTTCCATTTTCATTACAAGTTTCATTTTTCAATGACTTCTCTTTTCTCACAGTTTACCATAAGCAGTTAAGAAATATGTAGCATCCTGAACTTTTTTGCTGGGATATTTTGTCTGCCAAATGTCTTAGCTCATTGCTCTTAAGTTCTGCCTTCCATAAAGTCCTAGGACAAAGACATAATTTAGCCAAGTTTTTTTGCCACTTTAAAACAAGGATGACCTTCCTTCTCATCTGAGATCTCAGAAGAATGGCTTTTACTGCCTATATTTACTGTCTACATTTTGTTCATGACCACTTAGTTAATACCTAGAAAACTCATGCTTTCCTTATAACTCTTCTCTTCCTCCAAGCTCTCTCCAGAATCACCCTTTAATGCTCCACTCATGGGAATATAGACTTTTCCAACATTCACTCCAGAACCATTTCAGCCTCTACCTATGATCAGTTCCCAAGCTTCTGTCTGGTACTGTGAGGGTTTTTTTTTTTGTTGTTGTTTGTTTGTTTGTTTTTTTGGTAGCAATACCATCCTTCTCTGGTACCAATGTCCATCTTTGTCCGTTCTGTGCTACTATGATGGAATACCACAGGATGGGTATTTACAAAGAACAAAATTTATTCTTCATTGTTCTGGAGGATGAAAATTCTAAGACCAAGGTGCCAGCATTGAATGTGGGAAGATTCCTTCTCTCTTCATCCTCTCATGATGAAAGTTGAAAGAGCAAGAGAACAGGCTAGCTTAATGTCACCCTAATCCCATCAAGGAGGAAAATGCAGAGTCCAAAGACCAGAAGTTCAGGAGCTCTGATGTCTGAGGGCAAGAAATAGTGAATGTCCCAGCTCAAGAAGAGAGAGTAGATTTATGCTTCCTCCGCCATTGTGTTCTGTGTGAGATCTTCTACAGATTGGATGCTGTCAACCACAATGGTGAGAGCAACCTTCCTTATTCAGTCTTCTGATTCAATTGCTACTGTCTTCTGAAACATCCTCACAGACACACCCAAAGTCAAATTTAACCAGCTACCTGGGCATCCTCTAGCTCAAATAAGTACATTTTTCATCACAGGAAGTAATGCAAAGAAACAGGTATAATTGACATAAAAGTTCTACTTCTCCTTCATTTTGCTTTGATTTTTACTCTGAATACAATATTGAGCTTTAGATCTGTATTTTCTTTGCTTAAAGAAAGAAATCATTATCAAATTTGTCTTTTAAAATAGACATACTAACACATTTATAACCACCAAGGGCAAAATACAAATGTACCTAAGGAAAATCTATAACCATCTCTCTCTCTCTCTCTCTCTCTCTCTCTCTCTCTCTCTCTCTCTCTCTCTCTCTCTCTCTCTCTCTCTCTCTCCATGCTTTACTTCTCAGGCTCACTAATACAAATAGTAATAGCCTAGCAAGTGTCTTCCCTACCCCTTTCTTTATGTAATAAAGGCCTACACACAAAGGCACAGGGGGTTATGACATTTGATTATTTTAATACATCTTACTATGTGCATTTTGCTGAAATATTTTTTAAAGCCAATAACACATTATGGACATTCCTACAAATGATTAATTAGGGGTAAATTCTTGATTTTTAACATTTACATAACGACCTAAGATGTAACACTATGGAAATTCAATGCTACTCCTGCTCACATGTCTATTCTTGGCATGTTCTTCTTCTGTGTTCTTGTCTTTCTTTTCTAGAGCCAAATCAACTTCCTCTGAACCACAGCATGACTGACTGTTCGAGGTCAAGAACATTGCTTAGAATCAATAAGTTCTAGCCTTTCAATATCAATTGCTAAAGCAAATGTCAAATTTGAATATAGTGGCTGGGCACAGTGGTACACACATGTAATCCTAGGTACTGGGAAGCCTGAGGCAGAGAGATCAACATGTTGGAGGCCAGACTGGAGAACTGAATGAGACCCTGTCTAAATAAAAGGGGTTGGGGATGTAGCATAGTGGTAGAGCATCGCTGAGTTAAAATCCCCAGTACTGGAAAAAAATGAATGTGGAAGTGAAGAAAGCAAATAAGATTCTGACTCTCAAGAACCTATATGCTTATACTATAGTGATTCAATCACCAATGTTCACAGCAACTCAATTCACAATAGCTAAGCTGTGGAACTAACCTAGGTGCCCTTCAACAGATTTTGGATAAAGAAAAAATACACACACACACACACACACACACACACACAAAGCGGAATACTACTCAGTGGTAAAGAAGACTGAAATCATGGCATTTGCTGGAAAATGGAAGGATCTGGAGACTACAAAGCTAAATGAAATAAGCCAGTTCCCCAAAGCCAAAGGTCCAATGTTTTTACTGATAATGTGGGAGATAACCCACAATAAGGTGGGAGAGGGGAAGAATAGCTATTCAGTAGATTAGACAAAAGGGAATGAATGGAAGCCCGGATTGAGTAAAGAAAGACAGTGGAATGAATCTGAAATAACTTTCCTATGTATGTATATGAATACCACAGTGAATCCTACCATTGTGTATATCCATAAAAATGGGGTCCTAATTAGAATAAGATATACTCCATGCTTACATAATTATATCAGAATGGATTCTACTATCATGTATAACTAAAAAGAACCAATAAAATAAAAATTAAAAAATGCTTTCCCTAGGGCTGGAGTTGTAGCTCAGTGGCAGAGTACTCGCCTAACACATACGAGGCATTGGGTTCAATCCTTAGCACCATATAAAAATAAACAAATAAAATAAAGACATGATATTCATCTAAAACTACAAAAAACAATAAACAAACAAATAAACAAACAAAAATACTGTTTTGCCTCTGATTGGCAAAATCAGCCTCTGATACAGGAGTTCCCTGTGTTTCTCCTTTGACAGCAAAGCAATAAAACTTATTTTTTTCTCAAAAAGAAAAAAAGAGAATCTGTATGCCTAAATCACACACACAAGATGAAAAAAAAAAGAACAAGATAAAAGAATTCAGTGGCAAACCAAACCAGTGAGTGTTATGGTTTAAATATGAATTGTTCCCCCAAAGCTCATGCATTGAAGGTATGTGGTCCCCAAGTCAGCAATGTCAGAGGTGGGGGTCTTGAGAGGTGATTGATTAGGTCATAGCTATACAAAGGTGAGGGAGGGGGAAGCAGGTTGCTGGGGCTATGCCTTTGAAAGGTATATTTTGTCCCCAGGTTTTGGGCATTTAATGCAGAATTTTATGTTGGCTCAGCATCCATATAGTGTCTGAGTACATTTTAACTCTTCCTGCAGAAAAGATTCTTAAAACTGACAGATTACATGAAAAGGGGCATTGCTCAACTTCTATTTTGCCACTGCCTTTTCTGTCAGGCAAGAATGATTAGAATGACTGGAGAGAATAGATATTGATAAATACTCATCTATCAACTTTTAGATCTATGCTATTGATATACAACATATCAATAAATACTGATCTCAGAGAAGTGAAACACTAGCTGATTGAGGACCCTTCAAAATATTTCTGTGTTTAGATCTCTGATAAACACAATTGGTGGGTTCGGGTAGAACTCTGACATGAAGTATACAAGTATAAATGACTCTGAAGTATCTGTGTGAATGCCTGGGATACTCAGCTTTCCATCTCTGTGAGAAAATGCCTGAGATAAACAACTTAAAAGGAGATGAAACTTCGTTTGGCTTACATTTTCAGAACTTTCACACCCTGGTTGCTTGGCCCTGTGGTGAGGTACCACATCATGGCAGGGAGCAGTTGGTAGAGCTAAGCTGTTTACCTCATAGGGACCAGAAAGCAAAATTTAAAAAGATAGATGGAAGAAGGGGATAGAGTCCCAATGTCCTCTTCAAGGTCATGACCCCAGAAACCTAACTTCCATCCCAGAAACTTTACCTCCTAAAATGTCTACTATCTCCCAATAGTGCCACAGACTGGTGACCAAGCTCTCAACTCACGGCCTTTGGTAGACATTTACAGTCCAAACTAAAACAATGCTCACTTACACTTAGTTTATCAACACATTTATTAAACATCTACTACTTGCCAGATACCTATGATAAAAGGATGAAAAAGACAAGAATTATATTCTCAAATAAATGACATTTTAAGGATGCCTTAAGATAATAAATGAGAAAATAAGATAATTTGAGATTATAGGCTAAAGGAAGAAGAATGCTCTGAAGGAAATAAGGTGTTATGTGCTGCTAATCTACGTATTAAATATTTCATTCAGATCACAATGCCATATACTCAGTTCAAGTCTGACAAACTAGAATATGTCCAAAAAGACAGATCTCAATGGTAGAGTCTGGGAACCTTGACACTGAAAAACTCTAAAAGAAACGATGATACATGGGACATGGGTAATTGGACCCTTGTCTTTAAATCCTTCAGCGATTGACATGTGGAAAAGAGGTTACTAGACATATATTTGTGTGCATTCAGAATAGATTGACAGGTCCTGCAATGAAGAAAATATCTGGTCCACATTTGAGGAGGTTCTAAAAATTCGTACTATCTGAAAATGGGCTCTCCTTGGGGTATAGTGACCAGTCTATCACTGGATGAGAGGAGAGTTTCCTCTCAAAGGACAGAGCTACTCATTGGGAGTGTTGTAATGGACATGTTTGTAACCAGCAAAGCCAAATGCATAGCTACACTTTACTTTACTTCCCAAGTAAAGGAGAAAAAAGATTGACTCAGATCTTAGCGCACTGGAGTAGCAAGGGTACTTTGAAATGGATTTGAAAGAACTAGAGATCACAGATTGTTCTGTATAAGAAAGGGAAAATAATTTGTTTGGGGTTCTTATTGGGTAAGATCTAGACGAAATGAAAGGGGAAGAAATAAAGTTAAGGAGGAGAGGGAAGTTGGAGAGAAATGGGATTTCCTGAATCTTGAGTTGAAGAAATAGTCTGTAATTGCTTAAAGAAGAATCAAGTACAGATAGAGCTGAATTCTGGGAGTGGTGTGAGTTTGGAAGTGTGAGCGAGTGTGTGTGTGTGTGTGTGTGTGTGTGTGTGTGTGTGTGTACATAAACAAGTGGTTATGTAGACACATACATGTGGATATGTGCCTAAATTAGGACATGGCACTGAGTTCCATATTTCAATTGATGTAGTCAGCCTGATGCAACTATGTTTCATTGAACAAATAGAAATGAGGCGTCCAGAAGGTTCTAGAAAACCCATGTTTGTAGGTTTTTAGAAATAATAAATAATAAATTGTAACATGTTATCAACTCAGAGATGATATTAATTGCAAGATGTATCAATATTTTATAATCATGTTGAAAGAAATGCTGCCAATTAAACTATAGGTTGAATCATAATATGAATCCTGCTTTCAGAGAACATTAAAATGTGAAAAAAATGTGCATCTTAGAATTTGTGATACACCATACTATTTCGTTTGTGCCATGCTGGGATAACACATATTAGGTATAGTTGTCACTTTTTGAGGCTAATTGTGATAAATAGGGAGTTTTTCAGAGAACACTGGTATCTGGATAGAATCAAAAACAAAGTGGAACAAAAGAATATAGATAAAACAAGAAAATGGAGGATGAGAAGGTGATAAGGACCATATATACCAGAAAGATCATTTTGACACTATATACCTAAGTGTTATATACCAGAAAATGTCAGAAACCTTAAGGGCCTAAATATTCTAAAATCCACATAATAGAGATTTAATAGCCCCAGGATACATTGAGAAAAAGCATCCCAAAAGAAAAAAATATGGAATCTTGTTCTTTAGGATATTTTAAAAGGATAAATATTCATAAATAAACTCAATATTAACATATTTGGAAATTTTTATTCTGGGAACACCAAATTTGCAAAATTGAATGCAAAGGTTAAATATGTAACTTTGTTCCAGTAACGTCTTACCCAAAGATCCAGGGTATATAACCGTGTAAAGTGAGCTGCTCTGGTTTGAGGAGAGGGGGTTATAATGAAAGCAGCCTGAAGATCTGCCCACCTCTGCCTTCACACTGCCCCTAACCAAGCCCTGAGACCTTTCCAGACGTGGTTAAATTCTGCAAATCAAACTTTGGAATTAGGTCATGTCTACTGTTCCTTGCATTGATACACTGAGATTGCTTCCTATTGATTCTCAAGAGCCACTTTTATGGTGAAATAAGACTAACCAAACTTTCCTATGTATATGTACGACTATATTACAGTGAATCTCACTTTTATATGTATTAACAAGGCACTGATTTTTAAAAATGTAAATAAATAGAAGAAAGATCAGTAGAGGAAAGGAAACAGGGTGAGGGAGGAAGGTGGAGAAAGAGGAAATACCGAGAACTGAATTGGAGTAAATTATATTCCATGCTTGTATAATCATATCAAAATAAACCCTAATATTAAGTATAACTAAATTAAAGTAATGAAAAAAGAACAGCAGATCATTTAAAAAGTGAACTTTCTATACACTGAATAAAAATAAAACATTAAGAATGACAAGAATTACAAAGCTGACTACTCAAATGAACAGGTCTTTCTGACTAATGATTTAAATCACCAGTGCATAAATCTATTTTTATGAATCCAAATTATTGAGTAAACCAAAGAAAGAAATAATTTACCTGGACCTTGTAAACAGTTCTTAAAACACACTGTTGTTAAATTATTCAATAGTTAAAAAATAAAAATAAAGGAACCAAGCAGCTCATGGTGATGCATGCCTGTAATGCCAGTGGCTTGGGAGGCTGAGGCAGGAGGATTGCAAATGCAAAGCCACCCTCAGCACTTAGCAAGACTGTAAGCAAACTAGTGAGACTAGTCTCAAAATAAAAATTAAAAAGGGCTGGGGATGTGGCTCATCTGCAACTCCGGGTTCAATCCCTGGTACGGGGAGAGGGGGGAAAAGCCAATTCTGCTCATATCTTCTCAACCTGATGTTCAGGGATACCAACTTAAGATTTTAAAACCAACCACCATGGAACTCTTTTATTATTTTTTTTTTATTTTTCTTAGTTGTATATGGACACAATGCCTTTATTTATTTTTATGTGGTGCTGAGGATTGAACTCAGTGCCTCACACATGCTAGACAAGCAGCTCTACCGCTGAGCCACAACCTCACCCCAATCATGGGACTCTTTACACCACAGAAACATGAAAACGCTACAATCAGACTACCGTTCCTCTCCCACATAATTGGCTGTCTTGTGTACCTGTGTGAAGCCACAGTTCTAACACAGGAACTCTTCAGATAACAGAGGAAGCGGAAAGAGTTTGCATTCTGGAGGAATCCCATTTCATTTCCCTCCTTCAGATTAGAATGCCTTCCTGGTTCTGATTTCAGACTGCTAAAATGTGAAGGTTTATTTTCTGTTTGTTTTGTCTTTTCATTGGCTTTTGCTGCCAGAATTCTTCTTAATTTCAACCTCTGTCGCATCTGCAGGAGAGGTTCTGAAACACTGGGCTGGGGACTCTTTGGAGGATTTGGAGTTACATAGCAAGAGATACCAAATAAACTCATGGTTAAGTATTTTCTGAATGAAGAAAAATTGAGAAGTATAAATAAGATTCAATTGTGTATAAGAGAAGAAATCCTTAACATATCCTATAATTAACATATTCTTAATATATTCTATAATTTTCCCATATATATATATATATATATATATATATATATATATATATATATATATGAGGGAGAGAGAAATTCTTATATTCCAAACATATATGAACCATTGACTTGGGTCTATACCCAAATAATTTTCAACCCTGTATGGTTTAGAGCACCATTTGTATTTTCTCACAGACTAAGCATTTTACAGAAGGCAGTATAATTTGGCTATCTTTTTATTTCTTCAGACCCACCTACAGTACTGGCATGTTCTAAGTAGCTTCATATTTCGTCATTGAGTGAGAGGGAAGGGCCCCCACCTGCTTCCTTTTGGATGTAGACAGACTTCCTGAGTTAAATGAATGAAGAAACAGAAATTTGAAGAAAGGAAGTGATTTGGCTTAGAAAAGTGTCTAGGACAGAGTTGAGACTCAGTAGACACATAGCTGACGAAGCTGAAGGTCCCAGGTCACAGAGAAGGTAGCAGTAACAGAAGTCCCTTGAAACAGTAGTAATCTGTCCTTTTTTTCTTTTCTCTCCCCTTCCCTCTTTCCCTTCTCTTTACATCTCCTCCCCTTCCCTTCCCTTTTCCTTCCCTCCCTTCCCTTTCCTCTACAGTGATCAACACAGCATCAGACCATTTCTCTACGAAATGTGACAATGAGGAAGTCTCTTTCACCCTCTCTGGCATAGAAATGGGATATAATGCCCTAGAAGAGCAGACTCTACTAACAGATCTTCGGTAATTCAGCTCAGGGCTCTCTAACTCTGCCATTAAGAGAAGATGATACAATGTAGGAAGTTCAAAGGCAAGACAACTTCCTTTTCTTTTCCTCCATATCTCAGAGCCATCCCGTACCAAGTATTTATCGCCGGCTCCTGTCCATAGCACTCTCAGAAGGTATTTATGTGGTTGTAAACTGACCACAGAATGGTGCAACTTAAAATCAGGATGCTTTTATGTGACGCTGCAAATAAAAGACAGAACTCAAAGTTTATGTCTTTCTTGGCTCCTTGCAGCTGGGATAAGTTTCTCAGCTCTAATCTCACACAAGGTCTCTGTGGCTGTGCATCAATCTATCAAGATGGAAAAATTAAGTCCCCTTGAATCACTGCAGCTTTCTGGTGTGGCTCAGCTTGGTGGTGTAGAATTAAAATCATGCTCACTGCTTACACAGTATCGCAGATACTCAGCAAACCAGTGTGACTTGATTTCTAATCTCCATACCTATATTCGTATAGGAAATACCTTTTTATTTCTCTTCACTTTTTCTCCTAAGAGCAAAACCTTTGGATCTCATTTGTTTTAAAACTGACTAACTGCTTCATGGGATCTTTCAAGAAAGAATAAAACCCAATGAAGACCAGCAAGGTCTATTTAGAAGGCGCCATTTTCTTCTCATGCCACACTTTGGGAGTCTTGGCCAATTGGGAATCCAGGAAGCCTGTCAAATTTATTTAATTAAAGTGAAAAGAAAGAAAATCTCCTTTAACATTCCGAATCAACAGGAGTCTAATGAGTCATGTTGGATCCTGGAGTTGAGACACAGTAGGGCATTTTCTGAGCTAATTTGCTTCATTAATATTCAAAGGATGTAGATTACCAGAATTTTCTAGGAGACTTCAGAGCCAAAAAACGGTCAACGAGAAAGTTTTATTTTGCATGTGATGTTAAACAGATGTTCCACATCGAACCAACTGTAGCATTTAATATAAAATGTTGTCAATTAGAATAATTACCTTATTTCTTGCCTCAATTCCACTTTGAAAATGGGCCTGTTACTTTCACCCCTAAGGTTACTCCTCTTCTCTAATTTTTAGACTTGACATTGATGCTACCAAGGCCACCTTGGCTGGCTCTGTACCCATAGAAATAATTTGGGCTTCGCAACACGTCAACCTGGGTTCAAATCCGGATCTATAATCTTCTAGGTAACATTTTTTAAGTGTCAATACAGTTAGTTTCTGTTATCATCAGTATTTAATAAACATTAATTGAGCCCCTCTTTGCCAGGTAGTACTCTGGGCACTAGAGGAATGGAAGAATAGAGGCACTATGAACCTCAGTTTTCTTATCTGAAAATGGGGGTCCTAAATTCTTCATAGGGTTGGGGTATTAACAAAATGAGAGAGGATATAGAAGATGCAAGGGACACAACAGAACTTCAATAAATGATGGTTTTATCTCCTCCAAGCAGGGTGATCTGCATATCTACAATCACATTCAGGCATCAAATTGCAAAGTTATGATATGGGACATGGAATTCCAAGATTGAAAGGAAGATTTAAAAGGCCAATCTGTGGAGTGCAGTTAAATGGAAACAGTGAGAATATATTTCAAAATTCTTTGTTACTTATGTGATCTAACACACAACTTGCAAGTCAAGTTCTATGAATCCACATTGACATTTTTTTAAAAAAATATTCTTTTAATTGCAGATGGACCTTTATTTTATTTATTTTTATATGGTGCTGAGAATAGAACCCAGTGCTTCACACATGCTAGGCAAGCGCTCTCCCACTGAGCCACAACCTCAGCCCCCCACATTAACTCTTTAAGCAAAAATCATTACACTATCTTAAATATAGTATGCAAAAATTTTATGAATATGAATCAGTAGAGTGGACCATTTATTTTCCCAATAACAACAGTCTCTACACAATTCAAATTCATTTATTTCATTCCTATTACATCCTATTCTGTATGCACGTACACAAATACACACAGAATCTACTGTGTTTAAATGCAGTTCTAGACACCAGAAATATTTAGCAAATAAGACCAAGTCCCCACCGTCATGGACCTTATATTCTATGTGAAAAACAGATTATGAGCAAAAGACAATCAAATGGCATACAGTGGATGATAAGGGGAAAAAAATGGAAAACTTCCATTATCTCAAATGTTCTTGTTTCTTTTTTTCTTTTGGAGTACTAGGGATAGAACCCAGAAACTTGCATGTGCAAAGCATGCGCTCTGTCACTGAGTTACACCCACAGATTTCCATGGTATGTTTTGAAGAAACTAGAAGATGATTAAGAAAAGTAATAAAAACTAAAATAATCTGATGGAAGACAGGAATATGCAGCTCAATTTCTGAAGAGATGGTAAAGGAAGATTACTCTGAGAAGGTGCTCAGTACAGAAAAGAAAAAAGTTAAAGAGCTAGCCTTAAACTGAGGGTAAGAACATGCCAGAAAAAAAGGAAATAGCAACTTCTGTGATCTCAAAGTTGAAGCAAGATTTGACTCTTTGAGGCAGAATAAGAGAGTGCAGCCAGAGGCAAGGAAGAGGAGAGAGAGGGTGGAGGTTGTGGGAGATAAGGGCCAATTCCAGTTGCCTTGATAAATATTTCAGACTTTATTCAAAATTTAATGAAGTGACAGCTAGTACCGAATAGTGGTCCCAGTAATTCCTCCTCTCCATGTTCATGTTTGTTATTCCTTGAATTTGGAGACGGAAGTTATTTTAGTCAGACTTTTCTAGAAGAACAGAATCAACAGGATATGCATATATGTGGAATTATAACATATTCAGAATTATAACACATAATGGCCTAGACTGGAGAGCTGGGAAAACCAGCAGCTGCTCAATCCAAGAAGCTGCAGCCTCAGAGCAAGAAGGACCAATGATGCAGCCCCAGTCCAAAGTTGAAGGTCTGGAAGCTTCTGGAGAGTCACTGGTGAGAGTCCATATTGAAAGATCGAAAAGACTGGAGTCTGATGTCAAAGGACAATGGCAGCAGTAATAGCAGCACCTGCTCAAAAAGAACCAAGCTAGCAGGCACCCTGGCTTTCTTCTTCTTCCACGTTTTTTTTCCCATCCAGGTCTGCAGCCTATTGGATGGTGCTGCTCACATTTGCAGAGGTTCTCAACCAAGGTTTGCGATCTTATATGCCAGTGACTTTGGAAACACACCTGCAGATGCACCCAGAAATGTATTAATCCTGCATGTTTTGCAGACATCTCTCAATCCAATCAAGTCAGCAATCCAGATTGGCCACCACAGAAGTATTTCTAATCCTCTTGAATCTGGACTGGCTATGTGAAAACTTGGATGAACAGAATACACTAAAATAACATTCTGGCACTTCAAATTCAGTAGTCAAGAGGATTGGCAGATTTTGCTTCTTCTTTTTTGAGCACTGGGGAACCTCTCTCTCAGAACAGAGCTGCCACATCTCATGGAGAAGCTGCATAAAGAATTGAGACAGCCTGGTCAAGGGTCCCCCAGAACCTCTGGTTGACAACAACATCAACTGCCAGCCATGGAAAGGTTCCATGTTGAACATCCCAGGCCATGTGGGTCCTCAGATGACCACGGTCATCTGGAGCAGAAAAACCACACAGACAATGCACAGAAAAATGAAAGATAAATAGCATGGTGTTGTTTTAACTTATGAAATTATGAGGGTCATTTGTTACACAACAATAGATAACAAAACAGATGAGCAGCCATTAGATATGATCTCCACTGTAGTATTTAACTAACTTTCATACTATTCCTAAGAGGCAGGCTTAATTATGATCTGTATCTTACAGTTAAAGAAACAAAAGTTAAATGGGACTTGCCAAAAATCACCCAGCAGGTAAGAGATAGGATTTGACCTTAGATGTTGTATGCTGAGAGTTCTTTCTTGATGAGTATAGCTGAACACTGATCCATCCAAATGGACCCAGCTAAATTTCATGGACATGATGGCTAATTCCAGATGCTCCATTAATGAATCAGACTGTGATGTACCTGGGCTGTGCCTATTAAAGAATCTGAAAGTTAAATTTAAAGCCAGAATTCTTCTACCATCTGCATCAGACTATTTAATATCCAGACTAAAAACACTCCAGGGATGTGAATGTATGAGATAACGGAAGACTTAATGTCTACCAGAATGCTTTGAGGCTGTGAGGAAAAAAAAAATTCATGAATTAGCCTCTGCTTATTTTGAAATTCAAAAGACTCAATATTAGTCATCTAGGTTTGGGACTTCCATCATGATCAGAGACTTTCTTATATGAAAATGTGTGAAGTTATTCCCCAGGAGAGATGCAATACTTGTAAAATCAAAAGGTATGAAAAGTAACTATATTTAGATTGTTAGGTTAAGAAATCAACATTCAATTTACTTACTAAGTGAGTAAGCTGAGGGCATTTTTCTTCTGTCAGATGCGCAGGAAAACATACAAAAATACAAATGCATTTTCTACCATGTGAACGCAGCTTGGGGGCTTTGAAGTTACTCCTTCCTCCCAGTAAAGCATGGGGAAACTTATGTCAGGTGGCAAATTGCCCAACAACATGGTAAACCTCAATAAATCCTTGGAAGAAAATTTTTGTCTTCTAAGATTTGGTTTCTTGATCTGTACATTGAAGATGTTGCCTAAGAAGGTAAATACATACCTTTCCCACCTTCAACTGCAGGAAACACATTTCGCCATGATATTTTCCCACTGATCCAGACTCCACCTTATACCCTTTTCCAAAACTGTGTCCTGGGAGATTCTACTGGTTACTTAACAGCTGGCCCTGGAGAAGAAACTATTTATCCTCTGATACACAAATGTATACTGTCCTTCAAGTTCTGATATATACACTCCCTATGGTCCCAAATTCATGGAAATCTTTAGAATTGTCCAGATTCCTCTTAAAGTACTGTCACTATTACAAAGTAAAAATGCCTTTGCCATCAACAACTGCACCAAGCTACCCACCATGGACTGAGCTGGTGATTAATTACTTCAGGATCAATTATCACTTCATTCTTCACCAAAGTGTTTATAGTTAGTTCATATATTTAAGAGGTAGAAGGCACTTAAGCTCTTTTAAATGACGAAGTGAGCAGAAGCATCTCTCCGTTAAAACTGTCTCCATAATTTATCAGTCATAACAAGTCATATTTTTATCTAGACTTCTGAGTCATCCCACCATATCCTGAACAGGTAAAAATTGGTACCAAGAGAGGTGGAGGAGGGAGAGAATGCTAGTAAATAACAGCATTTATTTTTTGCAAAGTACAGTACATGGCTTCTAGACCAGAGAATGAGTGAGTCTGTTCTCAGGGAGCCCACTGTGGTCTGGGGAAATGCAGCAGAGTCCCAACAGGATAAACACAAACATGAGGAATCACTGTACTAAATATTAAATATGGAGTAGAATATGTTTTAAATGTATAAAGAAAGGGGACTTGGACTAAATCTTAAAGACATTTCTACAGCACCATGTGGGTACCAGACACTTATGGAGAAGTCAGACATAAAGTGCACTTAGTCAAGAGAAGCAGAAGACATCAAAGTCAAGGGGTTAGCATAACTAAGATAGGGTAGCTGCTTATGATAAACTATAGAACACTGGCCTGCAGCGAGGGGTCCTAGACATGAGAAGGGACTGATTCTCTTCCCATCCTCTCTTCCCAAGCAATATTACCCATACTTCAATTATGCCTCCAAGCCAAAGGTTCCCATTTGTGACTTAAATGCCACTCCAACAAACTTTTACACATTCCTTATACAACCACTGGATGCCTCCCTTGGAATATCCCACTGAGCCCTCAAAGTTGTACAAAACTCCTCTCCTCAACCTCCTCTTTTTGTTGGGGAGAGAGGGTAGCCAGGAATTGAACTCAGGAGCATTTGACCACTGAACCACATCCCCAACACTATTTTGTATTTTATTTAAAGACAGGGTCTCACTGAGTTGCTTAATGTCTCACTTTTGCTGAGGCTGGCTTTGAAATTGTGATCTTCCTGCCTCAGCCTCCCAAGCTGCTGGGTTTACAGGCATGCACCATCACACCTAGCCTCAATATCTTCTTGAATTTCATTTTTCTGATAATGGAAACCTCTTTGCATCACACTTGAAGCCACACTGGCACTTTCTACCTCCTCCTTCTCTTGGAAGCCTCCATGGTTGTCAACATTCCATTGTCATTAAGAGGCTGTGATGACACCAGAGGTTTAGACCTCCTTGATACCCTTTGAGTGTTTTTATTTTATCTCCTTATCAAGCTTAAAATTGTACCTACTGTGATACCTTCTCTCATGCAAACCTCCTGAGTCAACATCTAGGATCTTGCCATCTTTCATGTGGGTACCCATGATCCTGAGAAAGTGCTTATGATGTGTTCATCCCTGAATTCTGAGATCATCATCCTACCTACTTATGTGACTGGGAATCCTCCATGCCTGGATAAGAGGCTGGGCTTTATCTCACAGATATCTGGGAGCCCCCAAAGAGGATTCTGTTTCTGATCACCATGTCCTGAGTTGCTTTCCTCTATTCTACAAAGTCCTTCTACCATGATGTTCTGCCTGACCTCAGACCCAGAGCTATGGAGTCAGCCAAACATGGACTGGATCTCTACAGTCTTCAGACAACATGGACAAGGCTATAGATTGTTTAGGCACCAAAAAGTAGAATGATCTTGGAAGAGTAAATCAACTAAATAGAAAGAGCCTCAATTTTCTGAAGAAGGGTAAAGCCTTAAATGAATGAAAATCTTAAGAAAATGTGAAGTACAGACATCAAAATGAAAATTCAGGAAAAAGATAAACCAGCCTATCTTCTAGAGTACCTCCATATTTCTAAAGGATCACATGAAGATAGGAAAATACCACTAAAGTATTCTATGGTTGCCTGTGACAATAAGGGCAGTGGGTACAGAGTTAACATAAAATCACCCTGCAGCTTTTCTGCGATAAATAGTAGCAAAGGAGCTGGGGTTGTAACTCAGTGATAAAGCGCTTGCCTAGCATGTGGGAGGCACTGGATTCAACTCTCAGCATTACATATAAATAGGCAAAATAAAGCTCATTGACAACTAAAAAAATATTTTAAAAAACAAATAAGAAATGAAGTAATCCTTTGCTATGCCAGCGTCTGTCTTGACATCTGTGAGTCTCAGCCTCTTTCTCTCTCTCAGTCTCTCTCTCTCTTTCTCTCTCTCTCACTCACACACATACACACACACACACACACACACACAAACACACACACACACACACACACACACACACACACACACACCCCTAAGGCCACACACTATCATTGAGCTACAACCCCAGTTCCTTAGGGGTGTATGTGTGAAAAAAGAAAGTAAGTTTGAAAGGTGACTTATTTAACCTTGTTTTCTCAGCTCTACTCATCTGTTAACAGAGGCACATGGAAAAATGGAAAGGGTTAGAGAAAACAAAATAGATGAAAGGAGAATGAAGATCTATGGATCTGTCTCAGAGTGTATTACCAGACACTGGATAAGTTGAAGGTTGTACCATCTTTGAATTCACAGGACATGTACACTGCCAGAATCTCCCACTGATTCACCACTTTGGCCAGAAAATTTGGTCTTATTCAATAGGGATCTGGACACAAAGTAAAAATGATGTTATTGTTTAGCTATGGGGTGTCCCCAAAAGCTTATATATGAGATGATTCAAGGACATTTGGAGGTAAAATTGGTTTATGAGAGGCTTAAACTGATCAGTGGATTAATCCACTGATAATAGATTAACTGGATAGTAACTATAGTCAGGTAGGGTGTGGCTGGAGGAGGTGGGCCACTGGAGATGTGCCTTAGTGTTTGTATTTTGTCGCTGGTGAGCGAAGCTCTCTTTGCTCCTTGGTTGCCATATCTTGAGCTGCTTTCCTCCATGTTGCCCATCCACCATGATGTTCTGCCCCATCTCAGGCCCAGAGCAGTGGAATAGGTCAATCATGGGCTGAACCTCTGAAACCCTGAGCCTCAAATAAACTTCTCCTCCTCTAATTGTTCTTGTCAGGTTTTTTGGCTAGTGACAAAAAAAAAAAAAAGATAACTAAAACAAGTGACAACAGACACTTCCAAGTTGTGTTGGGATGAGGACAGGAAAGAAATGGCAAACCTCTTGGTTTGGAAATGCACTTTCTTTTACCACAAAACAAAAAATTAGATGGCTATCAAGCTTCAAAGAGGCAACAATCCTAGCAACTCCTTTCCAAACCATTAGAATTGAAACATTCAGCAAACACATTTTGGGTGCTATATGTCAATAAGTACTATGTAGTGAGAAAGACCAATGGCAAACCAAACAGTCTTGATCCCTGTCCTTATGAGCGTATGTCTAGCCAAGACTAGTCACCCAGTAATTAATCAACATAAAGAAGAATGAGGGTGTGAAGATTGAGAACAGAGCATCATAGGGTAGCAAGCAGAGTCAAAGGAGAGTATCTGATACTAATTTAATACATCAAAGACGACCTTTGAAAGGAAGTGGCATTTAGCTGAAACCAGATGGTAAATAGGAGGTAGCATGTTAAGTAGTAAGAAACCATCCAGCAGAGGAAATGATGTGTGCAAAGGTGAACTGATTGTAGGAACTGGAAGAAGCACACTGAGGCCAGAACACTGAGAAAGGGGTGGAGAGTAATGAGAGATGGGACCATCAAGTGGAGCATTGTGGCATATGGAATTCATTCTAAATGCATTAGGAAATCTTTGCAATGTTTAAAGCATGAAATAGACATATGAAATGTATCATTAATAGAATTATCTGGATTCTGGGAGAAGAATGAACTAAAGGAAGGATGACTAGAGGCCAATGGATGGTGATGCCATTGTCTCTTTTTTCCACCATCTTGAATTGCTTCCTTCATTGTTACATTGGTTCTGTAGTTTGAGAAAAATAACTCAACTGACACCTCATTAACTTTGAGGTAGTTTCTGAATTAATAATCACTAGTCATTTTGGATGATGTTATGGGGAAGCCAGTATCAGCTGGGGAATTATTTTATTGAATGATTAATTCATATGTATATGAGGATTAAGTTATCTTCTCTATTTGGTTCTCTAAAACAGAAAAGGGTGTTCAAGTCCTAGGATAAGAATGAGTAGAGAAAATTAATCATATTATGGGACGTCTAAAAAATCATTTCAAGAAAAGTGACACCTGAGTAATTAATATAAAGAGTGTTAATATCTTGACTAATAAGCATATTATGAATCATAAAGGCAATACTTCATGAAGTACCTACAGCTAAGATCCAAGTGGTTTTTTTTCTCACATTATCCTACTAATCACCATCAGAACCCCGCAAAGTTGGTATTTTCAAGCTGTTTTGCAGATGCAAGAACCACAGGCATGTGACACGGAAAGGCAAGCTACGGTGTTCAGTAGTATCACCCTGTCCTAAATCTGATCTCCTTGTGGTACATTCTGCTCCCAGGATTTAAACAGAGAGATAGAAAAAGGAAAGGTGTTGTAGGTAGATGATATAACATGAGCCAAAGCCAGGTGCGAGCGGGAACGTGGAACATCTGGGAAATAAAAGTGGTTATTCTACATGCAGAGAAGGTGCACGTGGGAATGTGGTGGGAGAGGACACAGGGGAGGGGGACAAGGTCAGACCCTGACCTGCCAATGGGTTGAGACTTCACTCTGAAAGCCTCAGGGATTCACTAAGGTCTACTGAACAGAGGGTGGCAAGAGTAGATTTGCATTCGATAATGGTTACTCCAAGGCCAGTCTCATTAAATCCCAGGCAGAGAGAGAGGATGGTGTCAGGGACCAGGGGGAGGCTGGCTGTGGTGGGGGCTGCACTGGGGCTTAACAGTAGCAATACGGTGGGTAGAGAAGTGACAGAGCAGAGCATAGGGTGATTCCTATTTTCCAAGACTGAAACAAAAAGGAAGAAGCTTTAAATATGTCTCTTTGAAAGGAAAGTTTTCTTTTCAAAGATCAAGGCAAAATCTTTGAGCACATATTTGGAAAGGATCCTTTATGTAGCTGTGCATATACATGAAAGAAACGTACACACGTGTGTGCATGTGCATTTGCTGTTTGTGTAGCTTGCACCTATATTATATATCTAGATCAATTATCACGTAATAGGAAATACTTTGTCCAAAAGTCCAAAATAGCCTTTCTCAGGCTACACAAAACCCTGGCAATGGCCCAAGTATCTAGCATATCTCAAAAGCAGATTATTAAACTTGATGATTTACTTCAAATGAAATTCATTTTCACATTACGATATCTCTAAATTCCACTTACAATGCTGCCTTCATAGACAAGGGTCAAAAGCAATGATTTTGAATAATTTCAACCCCTTGGAAAATCAATCCTGCTAGAATTCAAGGAAGCTTTCTCACTGTTGCTACTGAAAAAGAAACTTAAGATTCAGGAAGATACATGTAAAAGCTGCTTTGAGACAAAATATGTTAGCAAGGTGGTCCATGCCTGTCATCCCAGCAACTCAGGAGGCTGAGGCAGGACACTCACAAGTTCAAGGCTAGATTCAACAACTTAGCAAGACCTATCTCAAGATAAAAATTAATTTTAACAAGGGACTGAGGATGTAACTCGGGTAAAGCACCTCTGAGGTCAATTGTTCAATACCTAGTACAGGAAAGAGAGGCGCGGGGCTGGGGTGAGGAGTGTGTGTGTGTGTGTGTGTGTGGAAAGAGAGAGAGAGAGAGAGAGAGAGAGAGAGAGAGAGAGAGAGAGAGAGAGAGAGAGAGAGAGAGAGGTGTATACATTGTCCCTGTGCCTTCTAGTGTCTCTTTCCTGATTCTGATTTTTTTGTGTCCATTTTGCCATGGTCTTCTTACAAAACACTTGAAACATCTGTGCAAGGAGGAACAGGTTTAAAAAAAAACATTCAAAGCATTGATAATGGCTAGAAAGAGTAAGAGAAGTGATGATTGGGAGGAGGCAAAGTGAGTGACAGGAGAGTGTCGATGTGTTGTCACCTGCTTGTAGCTCTCCCTCAAGAAAATATTTTTTGTGCATGCTCTGTCCACCACACCCTAAAACCTTCAGAGAGCAAGGACCAGAAAAACTATGGCCTTGTCCATTCTCAGAACCAGCCAGACATTCTTGCTTTGGACCCTGAGACTAGGTAAGCTGTTTCTCACTGCAGCAGGGGGACAGATGATAACTGCCCAGGCTTGTCTGTGAGCAAAGTCACAGAGCATTTTCTCTCATAGCACTGGAGAAAGAAAATTGCACAGTGCAAGTGTGAGGCATGATTCATCTCTGCACTAGAAAGACGGCATTTTACATCACTTGTCTTACACCTATCTAGATTTATTGGGGGATTTTCCACATCGCTACAATCCGCCATTGTTTATTTTTTTAGAATGTTTTTGAACAGTTTATGGTGAGTCAGGTAAACTTTCGCAGTAGTTTTCTTTTTGACTGCAGCAAAATATATAAGACTTCAAATTTATCTTGATCATTTTTAAGTGCAGTTCAGCAGCATTAAGTACATTACCATTGTTGTACAAGCATTATCAACATCTACCTCCAGAACTTTTGGCTCTTCCCAAAATGAAATTCTGTACTTATTAAGCAATAGCTCTGCATTCGTCCAACCTCTTCTCTTGGTAACCACTATCTTACTTTCTGTCTTCGTGAAGTTGACTATTCTAGGCTCCTTGTAATTCTTGTCCTTTTTTTTTTTGACTGGTTTATCTCATCAAGTATAAGGTTTCCAAAGTTCATCTATGATGTAACATGTACCAGAATCTCATTCCTCTTTCATCGCTAAATACTATTCCATGGTATTATGGTTTATATCTGGAATGTTCTTCAATGGCTCATGTGTTGAGGGCTCAATTTCAATGAACAGCCTTCATAGCTGTAGGCCTTTGGGAGGTGACAGGATCATGGGGGCCTCATGAATTCTGACTTCATTAATGGTTTAATCTATTTATGAATTCACAAGATAATGTGCTTGCTTGTTATAAAAGCAAACTCTCTCTTTTCTTTCTGACCACCATGAGGATGAGCAGTTTCCCTCTGCCACACTCTTTCATCTTGATGTGTTTCCTTCCAGGTCTAAAAGCAATAGGGCTAAGCAAGCATGGAGTAAAACCTCTGCAAACATAAGCCAAAACAATCCTTTTTTTTCTTTAAGTATATTTCTCTCAGGTATTATCATAGCAATAGAAAGCTGACTAAATGTGTATCATATATATTACTTATTTATCCATTCATAAGTTAATAGGCATTTTGACTATTACAAATATAACTTCTATGAAATAGATGCAGAAATATCTGTTGAGTCCTTGATTTCCATTCTTTTAGATATAGAACTACAAGTAGATTTTCTGCATTATATGGTAACTCTATGATTATTATTTTTCAGTAAACACCATACCATTTTTTCCACTGACCGCACCAGTTTATACTCCCACAGCACAATGGTGTCAGTTTATCCATAACTTTGCCAACAAGTTGTTTTCCATTTTTGTTTAAAAAATCCTTTTAAAATAGCCATCCTGATGGGTGTGAAGGAGCATCTCAATGGGATTTTGCTTTCATTTCCCTAATTATTACTGATGCTGAGCATCTTATTCTTACTGGTTATTTACATATCTTCCTTGGAGAAATGTATAGTCAAGGCCCTTTCCTTTTTTTTTTTTTTTTCTTGGATTCTATTGTTTGGTTTTTGTTGTGGAGTTATAAGCAATCCTTTACAACAAGGAAAAAGAATTCTTTTTGAACAGACATCTAAAGCTGAGTTTGGCACTCCATGATGGAGGGTACTGTGCTTATTGTTATAAATAGAGTCTTATTGGAACACACCTATGTTCATTCACTGAGGCACTGATTGTCTATGGCTGCTTTAACAAGACAAAGGCAGAGCTCCGTGATCAGAATCCTGTGCACCACAAAGTCTAAAATATTTACTATGTGTCCCTTTACATGCAAAGTTTGTCAACCACTGTTTGAAAAATGTCATCTGGTTCAGCCACTTTTGAAGAAGCATCTGAGGCTAACACTCCTAATTTTTTTCCTCTTTTTAAGTTTCTAGTTGGCAAAAAGTAGTTGATGATCAACCCTATTGCTAATGGTTACTAGATAAAATGCAGCAGGAGGGCAAATCTATAATGAAACACATTTGTTGTTTATCTGAAATTCAAATTAACCTGGATGAGCTGTAATTTCTTTACCTACTGATCACCTTACTATGGTTTCATAAAACCAGGGTCAACAATGAGCCGCAAAGGCTTTGGAAAGCAAGAACATAACTGTGGTACAGTTTACATCTTCTCCTCAACATTTCCGACCCCTTATGCCCACTGTTTTTTTCTGCCTACAAGGTTTTTCCCTCCTCAACTTTCCTGGTGTACTTTGGTTTAGCCTTAAGACCCAGAATCATGTACCATCTTTGTGGACCACACAGTGGATGTCCCTTCTCTACATGTTTATTGAACACCTTTAACAATTGCAATAGCAATAAGAGGTAAGACTCAATTGCTGGTGTCTACATGGGAGGCACTTGAGAACACGCAGTAGGGAGAACTCAACAAATAGTGGGTGAATAGATGTCAATCAACTGGGATAGTGAATGACTTCAATCACTAGTGGGCACCACTTTCACCCTCCTGCAATAATTCTGTACAGTCAGGGCTTATTCTAAGCTAAGTAAGAAACTGGATGAAATCTGTTTCTACATGGTCTCTCCATCACCACCTACAGAGCTTTCTACCTCAGACCAATATGTACAGTGTTCCTCTTTGTGCACCTGGGACTATGTTGGCACAACAAGAAGGAGTCCTCACGTCAGGCACACCTGTAATTCCAGCTATTTGGGAGGCTAAGGCAGGAGGATCACAAGTTTCAAAGTCAGCCTTAGCAATTTAGCAAGGCTCTAAGCAATTTAGCAAGATTCTACCTCAAAATAAAAAATAACAAAGGCTGGGGATGTGGCTCAGTAATAAAGCGCCCCTGGGTTCAATCTCCAGTTCAAGATTAAAACATAAAAAGTTGGAGATCCCTAAGCACTCACCTACTGCCCTTTATCAAAATAAATCCATCCTGCATTCCAATCCTTCAAGGTCCCACTTGGGCCCTGCAGTGGTAACAGGTGCTAAAAGATTTAATGCAGATTAGCTGGGTAACTAAAATGTTCTTGCTTCAAGGTAGCACCATGTATTAACCTAGCAGTAAGGGAAAGTTCCATAAAGAGGATTGCTAATATTAAGAAGAATATTCTAGTTGGGATGTTTTAAAAACATGACTTGGAAGCAGAAACTGGAGCAACTCTCTTTGGGTTGCTCTGCTAGTCTGTGACTCTTTCCTCTCTAATTCATTCCTTGACTTTCTCATGCTCTGCTCTCTACTTTAGGGGCCTGATTCTATGAACATTTCCTAAACTTCATGTTAGGCGAGACTGCAGGAATCTCTAGGGGGAGAAGCCACGGTATCTGTTGCCCTCTCTTTTCATTATGAGCTGAATTTCTGGCAAGGTTTGTATCTCCGCGGTGGTTCCAGTTCACACAGAGCGGCCCTGGCTCCAGGGCTTTCAGTTCCTTAAGCCTCATAGTGACAGTGGCCTCCTGCAGTTGCTAAACTCTGAATTGCCTTCCATTATTCCATTTGGTTTGTGAAGGCGCCCACATACCTCTAATGACTTGTTTCTTTGATATTTTTGCTATTGAATTCCTGGCAGACCCTGTTTTCCTGACTGGACTTTAAAGGCTAAAGCTGTCCTTCAGGCCAGGTGCTTGGCTCGTGCCTGTAATCCCAGTAGCTCCAGGGGCTAAGGCAGGAAGATCACAAGTTCAAGGCCAACCTCAGCAATTTAGCAAATCCCTAAGCAACTTAGCAAGACTGTATCTGTAAATAAAATATGAAAAGGGTTGGGGATGTAGATCAGTGATTAAGCGGCCACTGAGCTCAACTCTGGTACCAAAACAAACAAACAAAAAAGCTGCCCTTCAGGAAGGAGGATGCAGAAAGTCAGCCATTATCCCCTAGAACAAACCTGGGCTATGGGTGTAAGAATAATCTAGATTGCCCCAGATCCTAATTTTACCTGGAGTCATTCTAGATATGGATGGAGCAAGATAGCAGGAAGGTGTGGGAAGGAGGATGGAATAAATGCTGCTATCATTTACTTATCACTCAATGCCTAGAATTCCTCATTTCTCTTTAAAAAAAAAATGAGAGAGAGATAATTTTTTAATATTTATTTTTTAGTTTTTGGTGGACACAACATCTTTATTTTATTTTTATGTGGTGCTGAGGATCGAACCCAGCGCCCCGTGCATGCCAGGAGAGCATGCTACCGCTTGAGCCACATCCCCAGCCCCCTTATTACTCTTTAAAACAAATCCTTCAAGGTAAGCGTTGCTCTCCTCAATGATGAGGGGATAATCATTTAGGATTAGCAACCAGGAACTGCTGGTTTGAAAGGCTATTTGAAAGGTTGTAAGACTAGTGACCCTGGAGCGAAGATTTAAACCTAGGTGGGTCTTTTTCACTCTCTCACAGACAAGGAAGATAATTTTGTACAAAGGCACAAACAAGGGTTCTCAAAAATCAAATCAAGGGCTGGGGCTGAGGTTCAGTGAAAGAATGCTTGTCTAGCATGTGGGATGCACTAGGTTCCATCCTTAGCACCACATACAAACCAATAAAATAAAGATACTATGTCCATCTACAACTAAAAAAAAAAAAATTAAATCATGTTGAAAGAAAAAAAAACTTTGAGGGCTGGGGATGTGGCTCAAGCGGTAAGGTGCTCACCTGGCATGTGCGAGATGCTGGGTTCGATACTCAGCACCGCATAAAATAAAGATGTAGTGTCAACCGAAAAAACTGAAAAATAAATATTAAAAAATTCTTTCTCTCTTCTCTCTCTCTTAAAAAAAGAAAAAAAAACTTTGCTCAACTTCTGAATTTTGCAATAATTCTCATACTTAGACTCCTTTATACAAATATATGTTTTCTGCCAAACAAATCAGATTCATCTTGATACACGGCTTCAGGTGGTACCTGCATGTTCCAAAAGTTAATGTCACATCAGGAAACCTTATTATCTCATAGTATTTTATGATGCTATCAGGTAGCCCTCTGAGCTTGGTCTATGTTCATGAAGGCCTAGCATACCTAGCTCCAGCTGACCGTGAAATTAAGCTCATTTTTAACTGACCCCTGGGGGCAGGTCAATGACAGGCATTAAAAGTCCTTTTAAGTCCTCAGGGACATTGGAACACAGAGGGCCAGCTTGTCTACCTTCGGTATTGACTGATGTTCTATCAAATTTGTGAGTGCCTGTTGACTCAATAATTGTCTGGTGAACTCAGAGCCAGAAATAGAAACTTAATTATGTCTTAGAGTTCAAGATAATTCTATAATGATTGTAACGTTTTACAGCCATTGAATAAGTGCAGACACCGTATATTTTAATTTGGGGAAAAAAAACCTGAAAAATCTTAAACCAAAAGTGCAGATAAATACTGAGCTTTAACAATCTAATATATTCCCAGTGACTTGAGAGGCTGAGGCAGGAAGATTACAAGTTTGAGGCCAGCCTCAGCAACTTGGCAAGGCCCCAAGTAATGTTTCGAGACCCCACCTCAAATAAAATAAATAAAATCAAAGGGCTGGGGATGTGGCTCTGTGGTAAAGTACTTGGGGTTTAAGCTTCAGTGCCAAAGCAAATATATATATTATTATTATTTTTTGTATACCATAATCCCTCCCAAACATATACACAACACATATCCTGAAAATAACTTGAGAGCTGAATGGAGTAGTAGAAATAGTCTAGTAAAATATCCTGAAAAATGAAGATATGAGGCCCATACACAAGTCTTAATCTTAAACATGAATGACTTGTGTAATGACTCATGTATGCATGTATGCAAACACACCCACAGGGAGACAGAAAAAACCATCTATCGGTGGTGTGGTGTGGTGTGGTAGAAATGACAATCCAAACTGTAGGTCTCAGAACTCTGGATAGAAAGGAAGGTAAGAGGAACTCTGTACTGCTGAACCTTTTAGAATGCTGAGGTCTTCATAAAAGGGGGTAGATGGGGGCGGGGACTGTCTGCGGAGGAAATAAGCCAGGTGGAAGTGCTACAGTAAGACAGAAGAGGAAGGAAAGAGGGGGGTGATAGGATTCATGATAGCTAAACAGGTTTTAAAAGCAGACATGCATGTGGGATATTTAACTTCTATTCAATGGGTTTGTGGTTGCTCCTATAAGGGACCCTCCACAGATTTTGACTTCTCAGCCAAGTCTGCGATGCACAAAAGACCTTAGGTGTAAAATCAAGGTGAGAGGGTAGGATGGCATGGAGCAGGAAGAACAGGACATGGCAAATGACACCGGGAGAGATCCAGTGTTCAATGAGAACAGAGACTGACCTTGAGCAGGAGCACAAATCTGCAAACCCTGGCACAGATTTCAAGAACTCAGGAAATCTAGGGAGTTGGGGCTGGTGGTTTGCGCCAGAGGGAAGCTTTATCCTGAAGCCACAGAAGCTGGATGAGGACAGAGAAGCTATGGAATTATTGCCCAATCACCACAATGTCCTCAAAGCCGGGGAACTTATTTACCCTCATATTATGATGGATACCTACTTTCGTTTTGATAAATCAGCAGGATATGTGTCCTACCAATCCAAGCTGAATAGAAAGGAAGGTAAAAGGAACTCTATACTGCTGTCAGCAGTACAAGGAAGGTAGAGGAGACAGAAGTGACCTGGGCCTTAGTGTCCACTCCAGACTCAAAGAGGGAGAAGTTGGGGCTTAGCCCAGCATCTCTGGGAAACAATATTCTTGCTTCTCTGGCCATCTACTCCATTTGCTCACGCTCTTCCCTCCCACTTCACTGGGAGGGTTTGGTTGGTCAATGTAATAGGAATTAAAAGAATCGCCAAGATGTTTTTTTAATATCTTTATTGAATTTCTTTATTTTTATGTGGTGCTGTGGATCAAACCCAGTGCCTCATGCATGTTAGGCAAGTGCTCCACCACTGAGCCACAACCCCAGCCCAGATTTTTTTTTTTTTTAACACTGGACATCAATTTAGTTCAATGTAAGCTGTCTTAAGGGAAAATGGAATACATTGAATCATACGACTGGAAAGAACAGAAAGGTCCTGCTCCAACAAAAGAGAAGGGCTCAGCCACTCACTACTGTTCCTGCCTGTGTTCTTTCAAGTAGTCTGCAGACGAGGGGATGCTGGTTCTTGACGCTTTTAACTTTACCTCCCACTAGATTAAAATCTGCTTTGAGAATTAAGACCCTGATCTCTCCAACATCCTTTGCAAATCTACAAATGGTCTTTTGATTGATATTAGAGACTCAGACATTCTGTAATTCCTTATCAGACTCTTAGGATCTTCAGCACCAACAAAATGAAGTCCTGCCTCCCATGAGCATGTATTTATGTGCAACTCCAATTTCCAGAGAAGAGGGGTTACTATGCCTAGAATAAGCTGGATTGGATACTCATTGCTCTGTGGGGCCATCATGCAGACAAACACTGGAATGGGGAGTCTCCAGCAGATACCATGGAGAAAGGTAGGACACAGGTGTGTGGACAGAGGTAGCATACAGGTGTCCTGAATATGCAGAACTGAAGGCCCACATGCTATCTCACCTTCTGTTTTCTCTCTTCATGAATTCCAAAATGGTCACCTCCAGCCCACAGCTGCATGTAGGCATTTAGTCAGGAAAGGATGCCAATGGAGGTTTCCTTCTGGAACAGTTCCCTTGATCTCTGACACAGCAGGAACTCACAGGTGTAAAGTAGGCAGGAAGAACGCTGCCCATCATCTCCAAGTCTGCAAGTTAGGCTGTTGTAGGGACAAACCAGGCAAGGCACCGAAGACAGCAGAAAACAGTTTTATATGGCTGCAGCCAGGTTCAGAGGGTATAGCCTTTGCTGTAATCAATCAATCCCCTGAACCCTGAGTTCAGGGAGTTTCAGAATTTTATACCCAGCATGTAAGGGGAGGGGCTCAGAAGTTCACAGTCTGCAGAAGTTCACATAAAAGCAGCTTTTTCTTTCACTGTTCTGGGCAAGTTAACTCTTCAAGGACAACACCTGAGAAGGGGAGAGCTTCATCTCCCCTTTCTTTCCTCCCCCTGCCAGCTGTTACCATGGGCCCATTTGTAACTTATCTTAAAAATGTAGACATCTCTGTGAAGCCCAGCTCAAGGCCAAAGGCCTTGTTTGCACATTTCTTCAAAGTACTATACTGGATACGTTTGTAAAAAACTAGTAAGGGGGTGTCCAGCACCTGGAGAGCTGGTATCTTCTTGGCCAGTGGCCAAGTAAACAGGGTGACATGAAAATATGAAGTTTATCTACAATGGACTCTTTTGCTGACAGTCTTAAAATCAGCCATGGTGAAGAGGGCTTCTCTGTGGAGAAAGGGGGTGCCACTTCAAGGCAACTGTGTTGGCATCTTGGCAGTGAATCTTGTTTGCATTTATAAATTAAGTGTTTAATACTCACATTTGTAGAGGTGATTTTTTTTTTTTTTTGGCATTTGACTTTTGTCTCAGAAGCAAAATGTCATGGTATTTTTCAAAGTGCATAGATTTGAAGTAAATGCAAAGCAAGTGCCTCGTGGCTTAGAAAATAGCCAGAACACACTTATCCTGAGGGGGGATGTAATGAAAACCCTGAAAAACTCTTATAGTTTCTGGTAATACGAGCCAAACTTCACTTGTCTGTTATTTTGAAATCTGAATCCTTGTAACGGGGTATATATATCTAAGGAACACTGGAAGAACAATGTGCAGTACCTGGGGAATTCAGAAAACTTGAAATTATATAAACAAGGGGAAAGGCAGGTTTTAGAGACGCCATGGAAGATTCCAGGTGGAAGGTTCCTAAAGAAACAGCTGTTTGTTTCACTGAATGTCAAAGAAAATCATGTGACAATGAACCAGAATTAGAATGATAGGAATATTTAGTGCATGACAGAAAGAGTGACATCCATCAGTAACCCTGGGCAGTGCCCTTCATGAACACTTATCTTTCTGACTTCTATTATCTGCTTGATCACCTCACTTTCCTTCACCAAAGTTCTGCAAGGACAGAGACTGAATATTTCTTACCTCTGAAATCCTGAGACCCAGCAATGTACTTTGAACATGATGATGATGATGATGATGATGATATATTGATGACAATGACCATAACATCTGGCATTGTCTTAGTTCTCATTATATTCTAGGCACTATATTGATTAGTTTGAATGAACTGATTCTTTTCATCATAACACAGGACAATACACCATGGTTTTCTTGGCATCTTACAGAATAAAGATACAAACACAACCCCTTCTCTTTCTTTCAGCATTTCTCCTCTTTTTCCACCTGGACTTTGCCATCTGTGTTGTCACTTTAATACAATTAATTTATGACTCTTTCACAATTTGGTCTTTCTCGCTCTGTCTAGAGGTTGATCTTAAAATTGATCTTAAAATTTCCTATCGATAATACACAGTGGCTTCGTTCAATCCACTAAAGACCTGAGTAGAACAAAGGGAATTCATCCTCTGCTGCTGACTTGCTGGGGTAAGAAATGGGTCACGACTGACCTTGCACCCAGCACTGATTCTCAGTCCTTTAGACTTGGACTAGAATTAAGTCACTGCTTCTCCCAGTTCTCTAGTTCACAAATGGCAGACTGGGATTTCTAAGCATCCATGATCATGCTGAGACAGAAGAGAAAGCTTGCCCCTCCCTGAGGGATATGTCCTGTTTTTTTTTTTTTTTTTTCCCTTTTCCCTATAAAAGCACTGGCCAAAAAGTAAGTGCTGAACTGACCTTACTGGAGAAGGATGCTAACTTTGTAGTCAAGGCTGTCAGGGGTTGGGGGCAGCACAAAGCCGAGGGCTGGTTGCTCCACTGAGGCCTGTGAAGCCCCTGGCCCACGAGATCTCTAGGCTTCAGCTCCTGTTGATTAGCGTACAGCCAGGCTGTTATACCAGGCCTACAGGATGGGGTAGAGGTAAGGCAGAGATCAGAGCTGAGGCCAGGCCACCTGCAGTACCAGTACCAGCTGCCCCCAGAAGGATCAGAGAAGGAAATGATAGGTATCTGTGGTTGCCACAGCAACCACTGCTCCAGACCAATCAGCTGAAAGTTCCAGCTCTGCCCTGTATCATCACCCTCATTCTAAGACAGAGAGAATGGAACTTGAACAATTTTGCACTGACTCTAAGAAATTCCACTTTGAACAGACACATGAATTCCACTTTGTTGGCCAAAGCAAGTCACACAGTTAAGTCTAAGAGGGCAGATAAATGCAATCCCATCATCAAATAGCTCTAATGACTACCATACTCTTTCATTTTGTTGAAACACACCCTGAAGTAACTTTCTATGAAATACCAGATAAATGTGTAAGCTCTTGCATGTCTGAAAAATCTCTTGATAATTTTCACTCAAAAAGGGAAGTAAAAGTAATGAGGGGACCTACTATTTCAGGTCATATTATAATCCACAACAAGGAGCATGCCAGAGAGAGGAAGTAGTGTAACCTAGGTTACTTATTGTCTCAAATAATTTTAAAAAAGGGCAGATAGATCTAACTTCTTTTGTTTACTACAGAAAACCAGATTTAATTTTTTAATGCAAAGACTGAGATCGAAAGTTTTTATATAAACTCTTCAATATAACTTTCTACAATGAGAGAAAAATTCTATAATATTTGCATGCTACCCAGTATTATAATCACTAGTTCAATGTGACTATTAGCACTTAAAATGTGAATAATTTGACTCAGGGAATTGTGGCTAGTGGCCATCACAGTTGTCTAGAGATGTGCAAAATAAATGTAAGCCCAATAGGATGGTCTCAGAAGTGATAATCTTATATTGCATTCATAAATTTTTTTAAAAGAGAGAGAGAAAGAGAGAGAGAGAGAGAGAGAGAGAGAGAGAGAGAGAGAGAGAGAGAGAGAGAATTTTTTTAATATTTATTTTTTAGTTATCGGTGGACACAACATCCTTGTTTGTATGTGGTGCTGAGGATCGAACCCGGGCCACAAGCATGCCAGGCGAGTGCGCTACCGCTTGAGCCACATCCCCAGCCCCTTCATAAAAATTTTAGATAAAAAATAAAATTAAAAGACCAGCACATACCTGTAAGTAGTACTGGGATAAGTACATATATTTAAAACGGCACACATGGTCTGGGGGTGTGGCTCAGTGATAGAATGTGTCCTTGGCATGTGCAAGGCCCTGGGTTCAATACTTAGCACCAAAAATAATAAAGGGATGGGTACCCATAAAATATGGGGAACTACTATAAAAGAATAGGAACAAAACCAATGGATAGGGTCAACTGGTATATTCCAATTTTCTTGGTTACAATTTGTGTGTGTGTGTGTGGTGTGTGTGTGTGTGTGTGTGTGTGTGTGTGTGTGTATTGATAGACCTTGTACCTGCTAAGTGCGTGCTCAACTACTGAGCTACATCCCCTGCCTCTCTTGGTTATACTGATAACATACACTAAAAGAGGATTTTTACTCTTCTAATATACAAAAGAAAAAGAGTAAGGATAAAATGAGGCCTGCTGCATGGGGTCAGCAGTGTGGTTAGCACTCTGGAGTTAAAGAGAGGCTTATCCCTGTATTATAACTTGTCTTCTTCTTTTCTCCCAAGTACAACATTCATTAGTTGACAGGTGCTATGATTTGGATATAGCCTGAGTGTGACCCCCCAGGGTTCATGTGTTGGGAGCTTGATCCTCAGTGTGGTGAGGTGAGGGGGTACTAAAATTTCTTACAGCTGAACTATCTAAACCTTCTTTTGCAGGAGGTATTGCAGAGTGAATCCAGTATCTTGCCCATCATATATATGGGAGTCTTTTCATGTTCCTCTATTCTTCTCTCTAGCCATAATTTCCTTTACAGACAATGGTCTGGTATTCTATCCCAACAGAGAACCACAGTCTCAAGCTAAAGTATCTCCTATTCTGCTTCAAATCGGGATACCACAGTTCTTGCTCTTAGCCAAATCCCCAAAGGCACCAGTCCCTAAATTAACACATGAAAATGTTGATGACTTGCAGACACCGGTGGCTCACGTTTGCAATCAGAGACTGAAGCAGAGGGATCCCGAATTCAAGGTCAGCTTAGGTAACCTAGCAATATCCTGTTCTCCCCAAAATAAAAAGGGCTGTAAACGTAGAGCACTGGCTAGTTTGTAAGAGGCCCCGGATTCAATTCCTAGTACCAAAATAAATCAATAAATTAATGAATAAAAATCAATGATTTAGGGCTGGGGCTGTGGCTCAGTGGTAGAGTGCTTGCCTAGCATGTGTGAGGCACTGGGTGTGATCCCCAGCACCACATAGAAATAATAAATAAATAAATAAATAAATAAAGGTAAAAATTAAATAAATAAAAAATCAATGATTTATAACTCTTTACTGTGTATGTGCCTTTTTAGAACAATGTATTTTCTCATTAAAGAAGAGGCAATTCAATCCAAATACAATAATATCTACTAGTAGAATTTTAGGAAGAATATCACACATCAACAATGTAATTTTTGAGTAACGGACCTTTCTGAGAGTTTTTACCTATGGACTCAGAGGATGAGCCTTGATCATGATACCGTTGTCCTCCATATGATTGCAACTCCCTTAAAGTTTGAAAAATTATGACTCTTTCACTTTATCAAAACTCTGTGAATCCAGTTCACTAACATTGTTGTATAGATCAAAGGGAGAGACATCAAGTTGAAACAATGCTTAAACTCAAAGTGCTGGAAAAGGTCAGAGCCAGAATTCAAACTGTGGTCTTTAGCCTTGAGGTCCAGTGCCTTCCAGGCAGCTTCGCAGGTAACAAGCTCTAATTGGAAGGGCGCTTAGGGGAAGCTGCATTCTCCATACACCCTCCCTATTGTCTCCGAAATCACACTCTCAATTCAGTGGTGATCAGTTATGAAACCAGTCATCAGCTCCAGAATTCTGAACATGGCCATGGTCGTGAAACTTACCCTGGAGCACAAAAAGAATATAGTGATCTCAAGCGGAAATACAGTCCCAGGAGAGTAAGCTGCCTTAATTCAATAGCTTTGAACCAGTTAATTCAATAGCTTTGATCTCTTCTCTAGTTTCTGTAGCTGAAGCGCCCTCTACTGGGAAAATCTGGCACCACACCCTGAAACAAGGAGGGGGTCGTCACTCACAGTCGTTCCTCTAGATCCTGACAGGAGCTCCAGTATGCCTAGGAGCTAACTAAGCCCTATGCATAATTAAGATGTTAGGTCACGCTCTCAGAATAAGACATGAGTCAGTCTTAAAGCCTTAGGATAAAGAATTCGATCACAGACAAATTTTTCTGTTTTAAATATTGCATGTCTCTTCCATTTCAAAGGATCTCCTTCTGATACACAAACACCCATCACAGAAAGTAACACCTATCTGGAGCTTTAGAAAGCAGCTATCTGGCCCAGAGATTTCAAAAAGATAAGATTGGAACTGTGGCCATATTTTTCCACAATGTTCTGTTCTATTCTGCCGGGGTTTTTTCCCCCTTTAAACGAATTTAAATACCTTTACCGGGATTTGCACCCTCCTTTGCCCTGGGTTGGACTATTTCCCAATGTCTTGTTTGGTTTTATTCTAAAACTGACCCAAGACAAGGAACAACATCCTGGGGGTGGGGGATGGAGTTCAGACCAGGGAGAAATGCTAACAAGGGATATGCTGAATTTGAAAGACCCTGGAGACACAGGAGGGAGGGGACATTTGCAAATTGAGAGGCTCAGAAAACAACAACAACAACAACAAAATGCTTCTTATTGCTGCTAAATCTTGGACTTCTAGCTTTCAGGATTATGAAAAAAAAAATCTACTTCAGTTGTTTCAGCCACCCAGCCTGTGGTACTTTGTTATAACAGCCCTGAGCAAATTAAAACAGAGATGTGCAAATGAGGGGGTCATCACTGCAGGCAACTGGACATCTGTCCTGCTAGGGACCAGCTGAGACGCTGCAGGGAGCACACCTCAGAACTGTGTTGTCCAAGAATACAGAGGAGATGGCATCTGTCCTGGGACTGCTTCCCTTTGGCTGGGGGCTATTCTGGGGACAATGATTCTCCTTGGTTTCCTGAACATCCTGTATATGATACAGGAACCAGTAAGCAGCTCATAGACTGTCAGGGGAACTGTCCACTTTTCCTACAAGTGACTCAGAGATGGACCACGGGGAAATGGACTGAGAATTAGCTGTATCTGCTATACTGTTGTCTCACCGCAAAATGTTTCCCACAGGTACATTAATCACGTGTCTATTAAAGTGGCTCCTGCAAAAGCAACCTCTCTGTCATGGACCCCTTCCCCCAACCCAAATGTGTCTTCCTTCTTGCCATTCAGGTTTCAGCCCTTTCCTGAGAGTCCTTCTCGGGCCACACCAGCTGGTGCCCTTCCCCTATGTGCTGGAGGGACTGCCCAACTTGGATCCTGGCTCCTCCATCCGTCCACACAATGGTGCAAGCGGTGCTAAGCATCCCAGAACCTTTGTGTAAGATGCTTTTATGTGAGGGTCATGTGTGTTCACATGATGTTCCTGAATCTTAATAAAAGAATGGTCTTTGCCACTACTGTACAAAACAAGGTCTATGACAACTATCACTATTTTTTTTATTTGCCACTTTGTTATATGCCCCTTTCAATGACACGCAATGTCCCTTTAGTATTTGAGATGACTTAATGATGGTGCCCTTGCTTTCTGAATGGTAAGGTGCTTTTAGATGCACTGTTCCAGAAAGCTCCCTAACAGGCTGGGGAAACATAGCAGACAGTCAATACAATAACACCTCACATTGTACAAACTTGGAAAGACCTGAGCAGCTGTCACTCAAGGCAATGGCAGAGCCACAGAGAGGACTCAGGTCTCTGGATTGTGAGCTTGGAGTCCTTCCATTTCCTGCTGCCAAAAGGAAACATAAACCCTCATTTCACATGCAACATAGGAAGCCTCCGAAAGAAAGCAGAGTCTGGCTTCCAAGCAAATCCCCCACGAGAACTTGACCCTTTCATTGAGATATCTTCCTCCCTGTTAATTGAAATTGTTTTGTTATGGGGTTAACTATAGTCTTCAGCTGCTAACTGTGCAATTAAGCTCCTTTCTGGTTAAGAAAGAAATTATATGATAGCATACTATCATATAATACCATCAAAGAGGCTTATCCCTCTTTCTTCATAAGAATTCACTGGCTGATTTTTTTTTTCTAAAGTTTGTTTTCTGATGAAATGATACCATAGATCAACTGTCAACAACTGCATTTGTAATTATACCCAAAGAACCTCCATTTCTATCTTTGCTTTTTCCCCCACCCCACACAGCAGTCAGAACAATCCTTTGAAACCATATGACAGTTCATATCATGGCTTTGCTCAAAATCTTTCCACAGCTCCCAGATGCAATGAGAGTGAGAAGTCTGATGTGATATGTGAGATGTGAGCACAGGACCTTTACACTTGTTATTTCCTTTTCTGGAACCTCCTCCCAACTTCTTAAACACCTGTCTCTTTTAAGTCTTCCCTTTTTTTGGGGGGGGGGTACTGGAGATTGAACCAGGAGTGCTTAACCAGTGAGCCACATCCCCAGCCTTTTTTTGTATTTTATTTAGAGGCAAGGTCTTGCTGAGTTGCTTAGGCTGGCTATGAACTCGCCATCCTCCTGCTTCAGCCTCCCAAGCCGCTGAGATTACAGGCATGCATCCCTGTACCCAACTTCAAGTCTTCCTTTATATATCACTTTGCCAGAGAGCTCTTCCAGGTAGGACAGGATTTGCTTGTTTGGCTTACTGCCTTGCTGCCAAGTGCTCAGCTTCTAGAACACTCCATAAATATTTACTGAACAAGTAAAGAGGGATATATGTAGCATTAGATTCTTGTGTCATATATTTTATTGAAAATAATTTGGTTGCAAGATCTGAACTTGTGCAGTGGATAGGTAATGATCCTCTCTACTATTTATTTGTTAAACATCAGCCTCTTCTATCTTAAGGAATTGTATGCAGCTTCTGATACTGGCAGAGGAAGAATAAGGACTGGTCAGATTTCATGCTTCTATGTTAGCAACAACTAGCAACAAGAAAAGTAAGAAACACGATAGAAGAGCTCTTAATTTACAGGGAACCCTCTAAATCTACCCTTTTTATAATCTGAGGTTGCATAAGGTTTTGTATCCAAGTTAAATCCCTCATTGATTGTTCATCAAGAACCAACGATGCTATTAAACAACTAAAAAGGAATGCTCTTAAGAGGTTGGCAATTAGGTCAAACCCTGGGAAAGCAAGGCAGGACTCTTCATACGGAAGACGATTCACACAGGTGGCTATTCTAGACATCATCTAAGAGTTGAATTTCATTTTTCCTTGAACCCCCATCTACTAGCTGGCTAATAATCAGGTTCTCTCTGCCTTTTATCTCACTCCAAAGACTTACAGACACCCCAGAGAGAATTGGCAAAACACAAAAAATGTGATTCTCTGGTTTGGGATCCTGATGTATTAACCTGTATGTATCACTTTGGCTAGGGTATGATACTCAGATATTTTGTTCAACTCTAGCCTGGGTGTCACTGTGAAAGTATTTGTTTTAAAAAAAGACATTGACATTTAAATCAGTACATTTTGAGTTAGCAGATTATCCACCATAATGTAAGTGGTCCTGGTCTTCTCAATTGAAGACCTTGAAGAAATGGAGGGGAAACGAAAAGACTGATTCATTCAAACAAGAGGAGAAAATAAGTGAAATTATCATTTTTCCTTGGGTAATGTAACAGGATTTTGGACAAGAAACTCTCTACTCCAATAAAATGTAAAACTAATAAAAATAAATAAATGGAAAGAGGAAATTAGGCCTCCAGGCAAGATGACCATCACACTGGAGCTACACCATCCACTCTTCCCTGAGACACCAGCCTGCTGTCCTATCCTACAAAATTTGAACTTCCTGTTCCCCAGAGTAGCATTAGTCAGTTTCTCAAAATCAGTCTCATCTTCCTCACCTCTCTGTCTTTCTACACACACACACACACTCAAACACACATCCTATTGCTCTCTGGTCACACTTACCCAAGGATGTTAACATGGTAAGTCCTGTCTGGGTCTAGTTTTCACTCAGCTACCTCTGTGTCCCTATAGGAATGATGGAAAATGCCCAGCTCTTCTCCTGTGGGGGTCCAGGGCCAGAAGGGTCCCTGGGAGGTGTGTGTGGCTTTTTCTACCTGTACATGCTGTGGAGCCACTTCAACAGTACAATGCCTACACCATAGGGAGTACAGGGGATTTCTATGAAATTTTCTACTTCACCAAGGATGAGCCAAGGATGCTCTGGCTTGGGGTCTTCATATTTTTGCTCTTACCTCCCCAACCCTTTCCCAGAACTCAGGGGGAGTGGTCTGCAGAGTGAGCACAAGGAAGCAGAGGAGGGGGCCTCTATAGGCATCAGACTAGCAGACCACCCTGATCCAACCTCAGACATCCCAACTCTCTCTATACTCCTTAACTGTCATTGGCTCATCCTGTTTTCTATTTCCTTGTAGGATCTGTTATGGTTTAGACATGGGGTGTCTTCCAAAAGCTCATGTTTGAAACAATCCAGGAAAGTTTAGAGGTAAAATGATTGAGATATAAGCACCTTAACCTAATCACTCCATTAACCCTCTGACAGGGATTAACTGGGTCGGAACCACAGCAGGTGGGGTATGGCTGGAGGAGCTGGGTCACTGGGGGTGTGGCTTTGGGTTTTACATTTTTGTCTGTGGTGAAGAGAGTTCTCTCTGCTTCCTGTTGCCAAGGTCCTGTGCTGCCTTCCTCCTCCTCCTCACTCCTCTGCCATGATGTTCTACCTCATCTGGGGCCCAGAACCATGGAGTCAGTCATCTATAGGTTGAGACCTCTGAAGCTGTGAGCACCAAATAAACTTTTACTCATCTAAAATTGTTCTTGTCAGGTCTTTTGCTCACAGTTGTAAGAAAGTTGACCAAAACAGATCTGTTCACAGTTTTCTGCTGGTTCCTTCTGATTTACTTGAATTTGAAGGACATTTAGTTTTCCTGACCTAGCTAGAGGGAAGAAGTCAAAGGTGCATTTCAAGTGAGCAAGCATATTCTTGGATCCAAGTTTTTGCACGTGAGTTTGTTAAGTCTTTACATCTTTCCAAGTAATGAAGAAATTAAAAAACTGAAAACTTGGAATGGAGCCACCATTTGACCCAGCTATCCTACTCTTTGGTCTACACACAGTGGACTTAAAAAAAGCATACTACAGTTACACAGCCACATCAATGTTCAGAGCAGCACAACTCACAATAGCCAAATTGTGGAACCAACCTAGATGCCCTTCAGTAGATGAATGGATAAAGATACTGTGGTACATATACACAATGGAGTATTACTCAGCAATAAAAAAGAATAAGATTATGGCATTTGCAGATAAATGGATGGAGCTAGAGAATATCAAGCTAAGTGAAGTAAGCTAATCCCCAAAAAACAAAGGTCAAATGTTTTCTGTAATAAGTGGATGTTGATCCATAATAGGGAAAGGGGCATGTGATGAACAGAGGAACTTTGGATGGGGCAAAAGGGAAGGGGGAGGGGGCATGGGGATAGGAAAGAGGGTGGAATGAGACTGTCATAATTACCCAGGGTACATGTATGATTGCATGAATGCTGTGACCCTATTTTGGGTACAACCAGAGAAGTGAAAAATTCTGCTTCATTTGTGTACAATGAATCAAAGAGCATTCATTCTGCTGTTATGTATAACTGATTAGAACAAATTAATTAATTAAAAAATAAAATAAACAAAATATAAGAAACAAACAAACAAATTGTTTCAAGGCTGTTATAAGGTAAATTCTCTCTTTCCTTCCAGTGCCTCAATAACAAGCTGCTGCCTGCAAATATGGTTGCACTGTGCCATCCTTTGCTTGGATCCATCTCCATAATTTCTCAAATTAAAATGAATCCAGGGCAACTTCATCCCTCAACAGCATTCCTGCTTCCTAATATCATTCCCAAGGAGTAGATTGGGTCTCTCAGCATAAGATGTACATTTCTGAGGATAACCAATTCCTCTTACATACCCTCCTGCTCAGTCCGTTTCTTTAAGTGCCTTTTCATCTAGTTCAGGATTTGAAGTTCCAGAAATTTCACTTCAGTGAAAGTGGAATTTGTATTTTTGTCTCTTCAGGTGACTTTATATCACTGTTCGAACCAGACATCTCTTATGGGCTCATTATCAGGTCTGAGGGGCAGGAAAAAGTGGCTTGGCCCAGTGAGGTGTTTTTCTGCCCTTAATTTTTCATGTTTGAAAATTCATGTCCTAGGTTCTCTGGATTTGGAAACTCAAAAGGTCAGATTCTTGCCACTGAAAAGCGCTTACTCTCAAAACTTCTCTCTCTGCAATGCACTGCCAACATCTGCTTTAAAAATCAAAAGCCAAGATTTAACCTTTGTGTTACCTGAGATGTGCCAGACAGCAGTATCATCAGTCAATGAATGTTTTGTTGCCTTACCTGGCAACAAAAATTTAAAAAATTATTTACTGAGAAGAACAACAAAACAAATACTATCTACACCTCAAATTATTATCCTACCATATGCAGAAAATAACAGGTGTCATTTTAGAACCAATACAGTAAAGCAAGGGCTAATTATCTTTTATTATGGTTTGGACACATTACAGGAAAAAATAAATAAGGACCAAGAAAATGCAAGGACAGCAATTTGAGGAATAATCTTTTAACTGTCTCTCTTAAACCAATTAATCTCACTCATTCTCTTGCTTCCTCCCTCTCCCCAAAGTTGTGTATGATTTAAAACAAGGTCCTAAATTTTTTATATCTACTTTTCAATGATTTGACTGAAATGTCAGATTTATTTACACAGAAGACATGGTAAATTTGTTATGATTTTGTCAGTTGAGAGCATTAGCTAGAAATCATTAATACTATAAATAAATTTATATTTATAGGCATCTGTTCTTAGGATAAATAGTATTTGTCTTGGTAAAATAGTATTTCCCAAACCCCAAAACTACACTATCAAGAATCAAACTAATAATTTATTAGTGGCAATACTAACTAGCATGTTTTAATATCAAATATTTTTAAACGTTAGAAACTTTTTCTCTGACATAGACATAGAGGTAACTTAGCACTCTTTCTCTGAAAAAATAAATTCTGAGAAGCTGTTTATGTGGATATGCAGAAACTTTTTTCATCTGGTTTCCTATAAAATAACATAACCTTTCCTGCAGAACACATTGCAACTGTTTATCTTTGGTCTGCAAGTTTTGTAATGGCATGTGCCCAAAGCAATAAAATTGTGACATTTAAAGGGAGTCAAATATCTCAAATGGGTGGTTTCACTGGGGCTTTTGTTTTAAAGGATGCCATGGTGCTCCAACAGCTTCAGATGGTTGGAAGTGAATGGCAGAGCAATGTCAAGGGATTCTATATTCACAAGCCAACACATTCAACTGACTGAAGATGGACATCAGGAGGGAAAGACTGAGATTGTCCAGGCCAAAGAGTACAAAGTCCTGAGTCAGAAAAGGAAGTCATGAACTGACCTACATTTGTGAACCAAACCTGGCTTCTCACTACAAAACTGGGCAAAAAATAAAAATCTCTAACGCAGGTGTTTTGAGGGAAAGAACACACACACAAAGTGTTAGCAAACTGCATCCTATACACAATGTCAGCTGACATTATTAACCAGATATTGCATTTTATGTAAAATCTGTGTTGGGGCTCAGGAAACAATACACCAAAGACGGGCACTCTGATATGAATAAAAGTTGCCTCAGATTCAAGGTCTCTATAGTCATGGTCACTTCTGGCTCCATCCCACTCAGACAGAGGCTTTCTGAAAAGTGCCCTTATCTACCTGAACAAACACCTTGCCTTCAGTCTTCTTATTGATATCCCATTTGCCAGGGAAGTCTAAACTCATACTGCAGGGGAAAAAAAAAAGACATAAGACCTTCAACATAGCTTGACACACGTGGCACACATGATTTCCAGTCTTATAGCAAATCATTTACAAACCACTCGGTTCTATGGTCCCAAAAGACTCCATCCTGGCCCCCTGCGTGTTCCCTTGGCCCATTCAGCTCCCCTAAATCTCACTGACCGTGCCCCTGAAAACTGTCCACCTTTCCCATTCTCCCCTCCACTCTGAACAGGGGTGGATAAACTTCTGAATCTTACCGGGATGGCAGGTAATCACAGTTTATAACTGCCACCATGAATATTAATACATTTTTGTGTCCTTTCTTTCAATTCCTCTTAGCTCATGCTGGCAAACTTTCAGGGGGCAGAAAAAGCAACATTTTCTTTGCTCTTACACCATTTATCAATCACTGATCTCTACACTGTATTCTCAGCGTATTCCTGACTTAGTTTGGAATTCCCAGAGCAGATATTGAAACTGAGATGCTTCCAGGGAGAACGTTCTCAGGCAAAATCTTAGGACATGAGGGAACAGAACAGGGCCAGAGGAGATACCCAGGCTAGATGAGGACATGAGGTGTCTGCAGAAGGCTAGTCTCAGCCTGATCCCACTGGCAGCTCTAAGTGTGAATGACATCACAGAGTTATCTCAATTTTAGGCAATCAGATGTCAGGGGAAGCAGGAGCAATTCAATGATACAATGATACAGGAATTTTCAGAGGAGGAAGTTCCATCCATGGGGGCAGGGGTGCACCAGCAAAGGGTGAAGTTGTGAACTGTCTATGCAGAAGGACAAACCAGCTGGATGAAGGGAATTCAGACGGGGCCACCAACAGCCCCTGCTATTGTTGTTGTCGTGGAAACACCTAATGGTATTCATCACTTTCTCCAATGTATTTCCCGTGTAGAATTAGATTCTCTAGTCTATTCAAAGTCTTCAACTAAGAAGCCAGCAGCAGCTTAGAGAAACTAGAAATGAGTTAAAATCACTCTCCGTATGTTGTTTAATAATGTCACTCACAGCCTAAAGTTAGATGCTGATAATTAAAGTTAGCAAGCAATATTTATGCATGTATGAATACATAATGACTCCCTTATTATGCATAATTATGATGCACCAATAAAAAATCAAAATAAAAAAAATAAGTTGCCTATGCTTATAGATTCAGCTGATGTTTATCAAATGCCTACTGTGTGCGAGGGATTCTGCTTACTTTCATGTGGTATCCTATATGCTGGTACAAGTGTCCTATGAAATCGGTAGATATAAACTTTTCTCTGATTAACTATTAATTGTATGCAATAGAAACACTGAAACCTACTTATAGAGCACTCAAATGACATAATTTAAAATTTGAATGCCTTCAAATTACCAAGATTTAAGACCCATAATTCCCCCTACTTAGGGAATATTGGAATGTATACTTGGTTCAATTCCATCAGCAAATAGCATGGACCCTCTATGGTAACACATTGCATCCATGTGCAAAAAAGAAAAGTGCAAGTAGGACTGGCCCCTGTGCTCTAAGGGTTTCCAGAAGAGTAGGGTTTACTGATGTCATGAATGCTTCCCCATTAATGGCTGAATCCCCAAAGACAGACAAGGAATCCATCAACAAGCCTTTGCCACATGCCAGGGTTTGAACTAGTAGCAGGGGTAAGTTCATAAAAGAAAAAGCCACATCTGTATTCCAGAAGGATGTATTTTCAAATGGTACGATTTGTGCTCTCAGCTCTTCATCTTAACCTCTAATCTTATCTCAATGTCAATGTCATGTTTAATTTGTTGCAGAATGGACAGAAAGGCCGTCGACCCATGGGCTATACTGTTCTACCCACTCATTCACAGGTAAGGCATCAAGGTTTCCAAGAGAATAAAAACCGACACTGGTCCTAGGGGGACCCCGACCGACAAAATAAGAACTAAATTAGATATTTTCACTTTGGTAACAGAGAAAAAGCACATTTCCTAGAGAATGAAGTCAATCATTAGCCATAATCTGGAATAATCTGAATTCTATATGAGTTACCACTTAAAATAAATGTGCTCAACCTTTGGGAGTATAAACTTTGACCATAATCAGCATTTCAAGTATTCTAAAATGCAAATATCAAATTAATATTAATAATTCTTCATCTTCCATCAGATCCCATCTTGATTCCAGATGTCAGAAGTCAGTTCTTTTTCTGAACTGAGGGGAGATTTATCTATTTATAAAGAAGGACATTGGCCAATGACATTAGAAACAGCTTTGTATATGTCTGTGTCTTATTTCCTCTGTGGTACTTCCTCCTTGATTGTTCAGCCCCTTGAAGGCAAAATATTTCTTCTGATTGGTCTTTGCCTCGTATGCACCACAGAAAAGGCATTTAATAAACTGCAATTGAATAGCTGGAAAAAAATGTTTTCATGAGCATATGAATGAAAAACATTGCATTTACTGCTAATATTCTCTCTGGAGAATATGGGATATGATGTGATTCACCCAGAGCAGAGAAAAAAGGGGTGAGGAATCCGGAACTAGAACAGTTACCAGTGGAGCAAACAGTGGCAGAGAACCAAAGCCTTAAAAATAGCGTATGCTAGTCTGGGGTTGTGGCTCAGTGGTAGAGCGCTTGTCTAGAATGTGCGAGGCACTGGGTTTGATCCTCAGCACCATGAAAAATAAATAAAAATAAAGATATTGTGTTCAATTACAACTAAAAAAAATTTTAAAAAATAGTGTGTGCTTATGGAATTCATTCTGAATTACATCTAAATTTCATGGGTGCATCCTAGGCTTGGGGTTCCCTGCACACATGTATTAGGAGCCACAACCAAGAAACTTGAATAGGGAGCAAGGCTCTTCATCACTTGGCTTTCCACTCCTACCATATTCCTGTCAACTTTAAAATCATTTAAAGAAATAAAAGTGTTTCAAATATGAATTTAAATATCAAACTGTTATTTCCCCCAGGGATTGTAATGAATGTTTCTGGTTTGGTGTCTCAATACCTATTCTCTCTCATTTGGGGATCTACTTCTCCCCAACTTCTGCCCATGGAGTCTGGACTCGAGATACAAAGATGCAGGCTTAAAGCAATTGGTGCATCATGTTTCCTGGGCCACAGTGATTGGTTCGAGGGTGGGCATATGATGTAGGATAGTCCAATCAGAATGAAGCTTGGAACTTGGGTCTGGGCATTCTACACAAAAATGTTTACTCTTCCCCTAGACTTTAGCAGAGGAGGATATAGGGCCAGGTGCTGCTCGCAACCACTTTTATACTTTGAAGAGTCTTTTGGAAAGCAGAACTCCACAGAGGAAATAGAGATGACTTAGTGCACCCACCTTGACATAACTCAGCATGGAAAGCCAGACCTTCCTCTGGGCTTTCCTTGTCCATCAACTGATAAATTACTTTTGTGATTAAAGCCAGTTTGTGTGTTTGCTTTTCTGTCACGTATGATCAAGAGGCTTAAGAGAGGCTACAAAATGCCTTGAAAGAGAGATTGCTAAATTACCTGAATTCATGATAAAAAATAAATGGCTACAGCCAGCATTATTGGTCACAGGAAGGTCCCCACCTCCATCTTATTGCCTCTGGTCACCCAGGGATAGGTGAGAATTTCAACTTCAGGGGCCAGTAGTCATACCTGCTAATGGCTTTCAATCTCAATGGCCTGTATGTCTGTCTCGGGACATTCTCTGGCTATAGGAGTATGGTCATCCCATGTACAAGACAAAATGCAAAGTTAATAACCATAGGAGCAAACTCCAGCTAGTGAGAGACAGGGAGGAGGTTTCCCCTCAGTTGGGTCACTCTGAAGCAGGCTTTACCAAGCACACCTAGTGGACCCGAGCCCTGGTGGCCCAAGGTTAACTCACTCATAGATTTTTCCTCTTTCCTCATCTTATCACTTTAGTCTTTCACAGTGCTCCCGGGAATCACCTCCCAAATGAGACAATTTATACCCTAAACTTCATCTCAGAGTTTATTTATGAGGGAAGCCATAAAAATAAAAGGGTTGATAGGAAATTATTCCTAGAGTCCAGCAGGAGGAGAAATGTTCTGTTTTGGATATGAGGTATTCTCCAAAAGCTCATATGTGAGATGATGCAAGAAAGCTTAGAAGTGAAATGACTGGGTTATGAGAGCCTTAACCCAATCAGAGCATTAATCCACTCCTATGGATTAACTGGGTGGTAACTGTAGGCAGTCATGGTATAGCTGGAGGAGTTGGGTCCCTGGGAGGCATGCCTTTGGGTTCATATTTTGTACCTACTTAGCCAAGCTTGATCTCTCTGCTTCCTCTTGCCGTGTCCTAAGCTGCTTCCCTCCTCCATGACCTTCTGCCATGATGACCTGCCTCACCTTAGGCCCAGAGGTAGGGAGTCAGCCATCTAGGTCTGAGACCTCTGAAAACATGATCCCTCAAATAACTTTCCTCCTCTATGTTGTTCTCATCAGGTCTTTCAGTCACAGAGACAAAAAAGTATGACCAAAACAAGAAACAAAGAGAACATCACCACAATGGGAACCGAGTGCCACACAATTTGAATACAGAGAAGAGATGTTGGAGCCATCCTCTTTAAGAAGTGACCCACAGCGATAATGTCAGAGAATCAAGTTCATCTTTGCTACCCAAAGCCTTCCTTTCTCTATCATTATGAGAACAGCATGCAATGTGGAGTTCTGCGATCTGGGGCTGACTTTCATCTCTACCACTTTCTGTTCGTGTCCACTTTCAGCAAGTGACCTATACCTTTAAATCTCATCTTCCTCTCTCAGGGGTCCCCACACCTATTGTCAAGAGCGGTTTCAGGACAAAGAATAAAAGATGGGAGATGATCTGCAAAATATAAAGCACTTAGCGAGAGCAATTATTTCTGACTCACGAATAGAGAAAAGGCAAACTTCCCAGACTAAATCAACATCAGAACCTAAGGGAGAAAAATCACATTCAAGCTGAAAAGTGAAAATACAATGCTCAGGAGATTGCCAGTGGCAGAAAGGGGTAAGTGCATGCTCTAGGTGTGAGCATCAGTCTACGCTAATCCTACAAATAAGAACATCAATGCAGATCTGTTTTCTACATCAACTGTCAAAATCCCATTGCTTACTTTTAAAGAAGATGGTGACTACTCTTTGAACATAGGAGAAAGGTCCCAGGTGGATATTTTGGACAGGAAAAGAGAGCATTAAAAGTGTTTTATGGCCTCAGAAACTTGACTAATTTGGAATCACGAGTTTACTGCTTCACCGATATTTATGGGATGGCAAATTTATCTGAGAATTTGTTTTTGTCCCACATGCCCAAGGTTATTAATGGGCCAGATGCTGGATATTAATCTTCATTTTCTAAAACAAAACTAGCCCTGTGTTTCTTAAGAATGGTATATCACACATACATACCATGCCTGGAGGCTGAAGGAAGCTCAAGTTCATAACCCATTAGAGACGAGGTCATGAGCAAAGCCAGGGGGCTGCATGTGGAGAGTGTGGGGATAAAACTATATTTAGATGTAGGAAAGTTCTAGAAACAGTGTGTGTGTGTGTGTGGGGGGGTGTTTCATTTAGCGAATCACTTATGGCTTTGTACCTTGGTTTTTGTTGTTGCTTTCATTTCACTGTCTTTTTTTTTTTTTTTTTTTAAATCAAGGTTTCCTCTCAAAACCTGGGCTTCAAAGACAAAGGAGAAAGAAGGACTGAACCACAACCAAGGAGTGACAAGTGAAGAACCAGGGGAAGGTTCTAAGAAAGGGCAGACTGACAGAATGAACGTGACTGTGAGTTGAACACACTCCAAGAGGAGTTGTCACTGCTACTCCATCCCTATTTCTCAGATGAGAAACAGACTCTGAGAACTTTAGTGAGAGGTCCAAAGACATGCATATCATTTGTACCACTCAGATCCGAATGCAATTTATTCCAGAGTTTTGTTATGGATTTTGCTATCTTTATTGCCAAGAAGAAAGAAACAAATTGATTTTAGTAACTAACCCACATTGGCTAAGAGCAGTGCCAGAATGAATTAGAAAATTTCTCAGATTTTCTTTACTCTTTACCAGAATATGTATGTATGTATATGTGTGTACTCATATAAATATATGCACACCAGGGACTGAACCCAGGGGTGCTTAACCCTGAAACCATATCCCCAGCCCTTTTGATTTTTTTAAATTTTGAGAAAGGTTATCACTAAATTGCTTAGGGCCTTGCTAAATTACTGAGGCTGGCCTCAAATCTCTGATCCTCCTGCCTCAGCCTCCCAAGCCACTGGGATTACAGGCATACACCACCATGCCAAGCTTAGAATAGATGGTATTTTACCCAAACTTTTAACTTGAATTTGAAGCTGACTCAATGTAGCTGCTCATTGTTTTCCACTAAGTGGAAGATTTTATATTGTCTGCCACTGCTGGTCTACCATATGCTCAGAGTGAGGACCAGCTCAGGTTACGTGGGATAAAGCTGTGCAAAGATGGAGGAAGCAAAGACACTTTAGAAATGAGCTGATTCTATCTTTTGCAATGCCAGTCAAGAAAGAAACTGCTATGCATTCATGTCTTAGGGAGTGAGGGGTACAAGAAGGCATAAAGGTTTAGGATAGACACAGAGTTACCTCAGTCCTGAACTAACCTCCATCTCCATTCTTTCTAATTTCTGCCTAATATCTGATTCTAATGACATTTTGGACTTTTGTCTAACATGAGTCTTGTCTTAATTGGCTACATGAAGGGTTCCCTCCTTTTGGACTCCATGCCTCAGTGTTTCATTCAAGAAATATATCAGGGCAGATAGTAAGAGGCCCACGGCCACTGTTGTTCTACAGTTACGGTTCTAGTTATGGTTCTGTGATTACGTACGTACTTCTGGGCTGAGGAGTGCCTCTCTAGGATTTCTGGGTGAAACAGAATCTTTTCCACAACACCACACTGAACAAATGTATTTCTCCCAAACAAAACAGAACCAGCTTGGAATTCTACTTGCTAGGAGTTGACAGAAGATCTAATACTGGCCATCTAGAGGTCTCCATTTTTCTCCCAGATGGTACAAGAGTCCCAAAGAGGTCAATTCAGTATAGGAAATTTGAGGAAGGGCTTTGGTCTTTGCTGTGCCATAATCTCACTGTGGCACTAACGGTGGGGAAGTCATTTGGTACACTCCAAGTTAGAATCCTCGAACGTCCCCAATTCATACCGTTTTGTTAACATTAGCTACTGGAGCTATGGCGCTGTAGATCTTAGTGTCA